>NC_081409.1:633549585-633767085 GCF_030272615.1 Cryptomeria japonica | reverse complement strand
TAGTTGTTCATACTCAAAAATATTTTATGAAAACTACATCATGGGACTCTTTTTCTCTTATTGATGATAGTATCAAGGAGATTCATCTCCTCTTTAATGACATCTCACGAGACAGAGATAGAGGGTATCTTAAGACTAGTTATATTCTTGGAGAGATGCATCTTAATGTAAACTCCAAAACAAGGAATATCCTCTCATATTTTTTAATTTCCCTATTTTTTCTTAGATTACAATTTGAAATATGTATAGGGATCCAAACGATCATTCATTATTAGATGATACTAATTTGGATAAGTTGTTTTAAAGAGGGGTAAACACTTTGACCTAGAGTTATGAGTTAGTGAGGTCACACATGGGGGACTTCATCCCCACTTAAACATTCAATAATATCACCCCAGATGGGGTTTGAACCTTCATGGAAAGATCAACACCACAAATTAACCATCACATAATGCCAATACCATTTTTATTTGGGATATGCTAGTTACCCTAGATGATTTTAATAATATTTCATATGATTTCTAAGATACATTAGAAATGCTAAATATTGAAAAACAATTGAACATAAAAGAGCCATCAAATATTCTCCTACTCCTCTAGATAGAACAATTGATTCTTTAATATCTTTGACTCCTATAGATACTTCTCCTCCTATATATTCAAGTTAGCATTTACAAATTTAAGAATCTTCAATTTCAACACTTGCAAATTCGATAGTTGTTCATACTCAAAAATATTTTATGAAAACTACATCATGGGACTCCTTTTCTCTTATTGATGATAGTATCAAGGAGATTCATCTCCTCTTTAATGACATCTCACAAGAAGTCGCATCACATTCTTTAGATTCTTTAAGAGTACATTTATATCCCTTTGTTCTTTATCCACATCTATATGCTTCCAAAGTGATATTTTATAGATACTCATGTGTTGACAACTTCAACATAGTCGCCAATCATGTTGACATATTCTACAATGCTACTTGATTTATTACACCATGATTTTTTCACAATTTGACATCTTTTTGGAGAAACATTTAGAGGTCTCGTCTTTATATTTGGTACATCCTCTACATCAATTTTCACATTTTTCCACATTGCCACCTTCTTTATCTAAGACTAGGATTTTGAAGATTGTTATGTTTAAGGATATTCCATAGACTTAAATATCCTTCTTCCCTTGCATTCCTTTTGGGAATAAGAAGATATATTACATACATCATTGTCTTTATTTCTTTCTAATGAAGAAATGTTATTCAACTATCATGGACCATGTTCAATGTTCCATGTCAAAATTCACCATAAGTGCAAGAAATTATGCACTTAGAGGTGATAACTTGATCTTATTTTTCATTTTCTTATGGGGGGGAACTTTTTTAATATTTTCTCTCTCTTAAAGAGGAGTTTTTCCCCACTAGGTTCTCTCCTTTTCTTTGTTTGTGAGAGATTCATTTATACATTAGGCCTTGTAGGGGGGACCCATCTTTACTTGTTTTTTTTACTTAAGGGAGGTGTTAATGTGGATAGGGGTATAACTAAACTAGTTCCACTATTAGGTTCTATTCACACCTTATCACTTAAGTTTATTTAGGGTACACATAGGATTCTTATAAATTGATGTCTCATATCATAAGATTAATACACTTGTACTAATTGTATGTTGTCCTATATTTCACTTTGATCTATATAACCAAGGGCGTCTCATAAATTGTACATCCAATTTTATTTGCATTATCTAATAGAAATATAAATTATTTTTGTCATATTGGTCTTTTAAGTATCATGTACTCTCCATTAAGCCTATGGATATTGGGTAGCTCTCTCCATAGATAAATTGTACAATTACCCCTAAGTGATTGGAAAGCTTTTAATGTTTAAAAAATTAAACTTGGGATAATGGGCCTCATGAAAAATGTCACTAGCTAAAGAAAATGTGAAAAGGACATTCACGAGGTTGGAAAGTAGAGGAGGAAGAAAAAACATATTGTAATTACTGTGGATACTAAAAAATGTGGGAAAGAACTATGGTGAACAAATATCATGAGTAAGAGGTTAACAAGGTGGAAAAGAGAGAAAAATAAGACACGTTTAAATAAAGAAACTTATTTTTTGAAAGTGTTTAAAGTTTGAAAGGAACATGTTGAAAGTTGTCGAAGAGTTATATTGACCAAAATGAAAAAGTAAATAATTGGTGTGATTTAACCCTTTTTATGTGTATTAACTAAATTTATAAATTAGATTACTTTCCTTATGAAAAGAACTACACAAGTATATATTAAAATTTATCTAATTAATAAAAAAAAGATTTGTTTTATTAGATAAATTTGTTAAATAAAAGTAATGAATAATATTATAAAAATAAATTTCTTATAAGAAGAAAAAAGGTGAATAAAAAGTCTCAATTTTATGTTTAGAAGGTTAGAGGCCTAGAAGACATATGTGCACAATGATAGAGATGAATACATAACCCATTGGTTTTGTATAGACCCAAAATCATAGAATCATGAAGACATCCTAGAAGAGAAAACCAAAATTGCTCATAATGTTAAGAAACACAAGCAAACAATTTTTTGAGGTAGTTATGGTTACCTCCAAGGTATGATATAGATGAAAAAAATACAATCACATCTTTATGTTGTACAATTATTACATTTCTAGAGCATCTGTGCTTTTTTGTATGAATATGTATTGTTCATGAAAAACTAAAATGTGGTATATCTAGAGAGAAAAGTAACTTGGACTTGTAGCTAGGGAAAAGAAAAGTGTTAGAGCTACTCAAGAACGTACCACAATAAGTCCTTTGTTACGTACTTTTTAACCCCACATGTATTGAGTCCTTTGTTAGGTACTTTTTAACCCCACATGTATTTAATAGAGGAATGAAGTGTGTGATATTATCCCAGTGTACTATGTGGTAGGAATAATAAATACAGTTGTTGTAAACAATAAAAAACCAATAGGGTTTTCTATTATGTGTAGTTGTATGTATACAAATTGAAGTGAAATTAATACATATGCCAAGGGCTATAAGGTGAAGTTAATAGTTTAATTTTTGAGAAGTTATTATCTTGGTAGTGTGGAAAAGGAGTTCCAAAAAATAAGTAACTTAATGGGAGTTATAGAGGCAATAGTAAAGAAGCTACAAGATAGAAGAAAAATAATTAGCAAATGATATTCATAAGATTGGTTAAGGCTTAAAGATTTTGCGAATAACTACCCACGGTTTACGACTCTAGGCTCCCATAGAGATCCAACATGGGGTGATAACTCAATAGTGTGTTCCACATTTTAGTTGGAGTACTAAAAATGATATTTTTGGTATTTTACATGTTTTATCAACTATACTAAACAAACTATCAACACTTTAAGGATGATATAAACTAATAATTTATGACATTATCTATGTAGATTCAATTTATATTTTTTCTATTTTTCCTTTAAACGTTTATACCATATCTGATTAGGTTTCATTTTTTTATATTTCTACTAATTTGAATAAAATATTTTACTTTAGCACATAACTTGAACTACAAATAAATCATTTCATAATTTTTGGGAGATAGATCACTAACTTCAATATATAGAGTGTGGATCTTTTTTAGTAATTTTTCATTGAGTATTTTATTTATTATTATTTTTAATTCTAGTAATAACAAAAAAATTAAACCTATATTTTGACATAGTGTGTTTATTTTTATGCATATATTAAAAATAAATAAAAAATCACTATTCAAAACAAGGACTTCTATGTAGAGTGCAATGTAATTTTTAAATATTTGCTAAAATAGCTTATTATTTTTCACAATGCCTTGATATATTATCTTTTTCAAAACTTAATATTGAGGGATAGTTGCCTATTAAATTTTTTCTGAGTGACAATATTTGACTCCAAAATAATGAGGTAAATTGATTTTTTTAACATGTGGATACGAGTAGAGGAGACTACATAAGAGGGTCCACAAAGGGGGTTGATCTAAGGGAATTAGATTAAACCCCACACATTTATAATCTTAGATAGGATCTAGGTAAAAATCAAGGTTAGTTCACTAGTAGGACATGTTATTATGCATTTTACCTACGTGAAAATATTTAGAAAGAAAAATAAAAGGTGCAAAGATGAATAACAGTGCAAAGTTGAGAGTAGTTGTGATTCAATGAGATTATTTAAATAAGCTAGAAGGAAATTGTTAATAGAAGTAAAATTTGTTGAAACTAAAAGGTGGTACGTAGAGGAGTCCCAAAAAAAAGGTAGGCCCATATTAGTACAAGAAATTGCTTTGGAACAAGAGAAAAAATTCTTGACATCTATATTACTAGGAAATGGATGATGAAATAAACTAAAATGACACATAAACATGTTATGGGCATGGACACTAAAATAAGTACAATGCATAAGAGTAAATTATAAAGTAGGTTATTTTAAACTATAAATTATTTTACTATTGTCTCACAGTCTAAACAATTTCAAAAACATTAAGGTCGGCCAATGCCAAACATTGTGATTTTGGTCTGAGGTGCCTTAAATTTGATCTTGATTGTAACATTTTTTTACTTTTAAAACAATAATCTAAACTAGCAAAATGTAAACACTTGAAATTGGTTCACCCAAATATTTTGATATTTGATTTGCTTGTAAGGATGGTGGTGTTTATAAACACCTTCGAGGAGATTGGCAAATTGCTAGGGTAAAGTTATTTTAGGTCAATCTCTTAAATCAACTAACTTTATGGCTAAAAGTAAAGATTTGATGACTGCAAACATAAATAATGCAAGTGCCATAATATGGAAATATAAAATTTTAATTTATTTTCCCTTTAGAAATTAAAGTTTGCACTAACAATTTTCTCCTTGTCATTTTATACAATTTTCTAATATTATAACATGTGAATTTTTGACACAATGTCTTCCAATACTAAAATACAATACCCGTCACACAAATATGTATTAAGTCAACCCATCATGGCTAGTGAAAAGAGGTGTGCAAGTTAAATTTGATTTTAGGATTTGAATTTGGGGCTCTATCACACGTGTTATGAAATCAATCTCAAGTAGTAGGGAAATACACCTGGATAAGGAAACGATAATCTCAAGGCAAGAAGAAAATGCATCAGGCGAGTGCAAGTGAACTGTAATAACCAAGCTAGGTGAATGACAACTGTGTGAGAATGAGTGGAAGTGAGAAAATAAAGATAGATACAAATGAGGGCATCGGCCAAACTTAAGAGAAAAGTGTACCACTTGTCAATATATAATTATATTTAAGACATTCTACCAAAATAGATGTAAAGCTAAATAGAAAATGACATAAAGATATAAATTTCACAATTACAAAATCATATAAATATTTCATACTCAACCACTAAAGCTACCAATCCACTTTAATTTATATATGATTGCAATCTAATTGTAAAGCATTTTCCAACATTCCTTAATCCATAATACCAAGCCGAAAAAATTGAATATTTATGTACTTACAATTCAAACTCCCGATACCAACAATTATAAAAAAATTAATAATATTTATCCTCTCCCCAAAAACATATAAAGTGTGAATAAAATATTGGATTACCTTGCACTTTCTCGAAACATCTGTTGACATGGACTTAATGTACATAGAAAGGCATAGTGATATTTGAACAAGCATGATGAAATTTTTGTCATAGTTTGACTATAGTTAAGATGAAAAATGTGTTTTGACGGTTTGTAACATCATATCCCCTTTATGTCATTTTCTAGACAAATACGTTACTTCCTTTCCAAGTTCACTATAAATTTCTCTCTCTCATCATGTATCCTCCTTTACCTAGTTGAAGAGCATGCTTCCCCTTCTAAAGTCTATTTATGATAGCCAAGACAATTATATTTTAATAGAAATAATGAAAAAGTACATGCAAGTTAGTTTAAAAGGGACTATCAATGGCTATCTCAATGTCAATATTCTGACAAATAGGAATTAGGTATCTTATGGGCCATAATAATGGTTTCATGGACCACATTAATAATATTGCCTATCTACCATATTGTCTATCTGCCATAATGGGGCATCAGTCAACAACCCATTCTATAAGCTCCATCTGAGTCAAGTGTCTTCCTCATGGTTTTTAGGGTTTGTATCAACCTCTGACCTTTGATTACATTTAAAGTGAATTTATATTATATATAATTAAAAAAATTTGTATTGTAAATTTTGATTAATGTAAAGAAAGATAAAGATGGCAATGATAATATAATTGAAAGATGAAAAGGTTTTCTTTTCGAATTTTGTCTGTGTGACTCTGATATAGCTCTTTGGACCCAACTCATATGATTCTATGGAGTGACATTTTTTGTGAATATATGTAATATATCTTTTAATTAATAAAAATGGAAAGATCATAAAAGTAATTTTGAGTCATTAAAAGTGAAGTAAATGGTTGTACAAATTTCACCTACATTTTCACTTAAGGTAACAAGTCTTCTTGACAAAATTAATTTTCAATAAAATATCATGCATCTTATCAATAATATAGTCACATGATTTAGCGAATATCTTTACAATTTCACAGAGATCATAATTAATCCTATAAAAAGTATGTATCATTGCAAATGTCTATCTAAGAATATATTTTTATGGTGAGAAAGGATCTAATAATTGAGTATGTTTTGATAGTTGAAATAGTACTTGCATATTTAAAGACCACTATTTGTAGTTGGATAACACTATCGGTAATGATTTTACGAGTTTTAGAGTTGACCATTATTTCTAATAATTGAATGAAATGATTTTATTAGATCCAAAGAGCAATATATCAAGTAATGCCACCTCAACGCACCAACAAACTATGATTTAATGCAAACCTACTATCGTAGCTTCTTTTTGTTTAAGTTTTTTTGACACTTCAACAAACATATTGATATGACATCATATCAAATAATGTATACATAAAACCTTAGATTTAAAAATGTATCAACTAAATTACTATTAAAATTTAAAAATAATTTAAAACTACTACATTATATTAAAAAGCACAAATATTGAATCCTTTCCTAACTAACTACATTTCTAATTTTGGTAATGGTATTTAATAGTGAGCAGCCAAATTTATAGAACACATATTGACAAATCTATGCCTTCCCTCAAATGAGTAAATAAAGACAAGAAGCATTTGGGCTTTAAAAGGAGAATAATCAATGTAATGAAAAGTTATTTCAATTACAACAAAACACGTGTAGCTCAAAAGGTACAATTAATAATTAGAAATATTATAATCACTTTGTGCAAATTATAAGCATATATTAATACCTATATAAAAATTTCCTCTAATAAATAAGTACAGTCCATGTGTTTTTTTTTAATATTTTTGAGCTTATGGTGATTAACTTATATTTAATGTATAAGTTATGTATAAGATTATCTAATTTTTTTATTCGATATTAGTCAAATTTTTATTTTATTTTGTTTTATTTTTTGGTTTAAATATGTAAATGTGGAATTGATCTATATTTATTTTATGTTCACGAATCTAAATTTTATAACTTCAAAAAATGTTGAATTCAAACTTTTGTCGTCTTTTAAATTTATTGGTATAGGCTAATTAAAGTGTGAAATGTCTTTATCATGAGATAGGAAGGTGCATTTAAAAACTAACTCTAATAGAGATAAATTGTCTAGCACACATCTTAAAATATTGAGTACATAAAATTCTATTTATAAGTGGATAAAATGGATCATATCAGTATTGTATCATCACATTTACAACATATTGCATGATTTATTATTGTATTTGGCATTGGCTCATTATTGTTGAATGAACAGATTAAGGAGAAATTTAACCTTTGACCTAGTAGATTCCCCACAAGTTGTTGTGAACACTACATATCCTTATAAAAATTCAAATATCAATAATGGAGGAGAATGGGTTTTTCATTTGCAAGATTGTGTTAAATCAAGTCTATAAGATACGTGCTCAAATCACCACATTAAGTTTAATTTTGCACTCATATAAATGAACCTAGATAGTACATACTTAGATTTATAAGTCAACAATGGTGTAGAATTTCAACACATTGGCAAATGGGTTCCTTACATCTACACAAAGATATCTACATTAATTAGAGTTAGGCACTCGTGCATTGACTTTGCCGAATTTATTTGAATGTTTATTTTTAGTAATTTCAATTATCAATCCTAGTTCATTTAGTTAGGTTGCTTATTTATTTGATAAATTAATTTATTTAATTAGCTTGGATATTACATAAAGTGGATTTTCTTTTCCTTTACATTTTATGCCTTTATTATCCCTACATGACCTACAATTTGGCCTTGGGATTTATCCTTCATTCTCATTAGGGTTTTTACATATATTTTCTTGTTACATTATTTTATGTTATGATTACCTAGGGTTTGGATCTAGCTTTGCTTCTATTTCATTATCACATCTTGATTACAGTTTGAGCCTTCATTTTGTTGAATATCTATTTAATCCCACTAACCTACCCTTAGATTGTCCATCATTATGGATCATCATAGGTCGTTTACTTTAGATAATTTACATCTTATGAATTGTGATATGTTTTATGTTTAGTGGCTTCCAATTCTATCATCCTTGACACGTTGACATCTTTCTATGTTATGGATGAGGACATACTTCTATGTAGATATTATTTTATCATGAACGTGATTTTTCCTAGATTATGTAATTGATTAGTGCTTATCTCACTTTTCCATGAACTCCATAGTGATTTTCCACTAGATCTAAGCTTAATTGACCTATTAATTCCTCACTAATATTATAGGTTAAAATTTAAAATAACATATTTGACTGTGAAAATATTAGTGTCTTGGACATGTGTGCTTAGGGTTCAATTTAAAATCTCTATATTTTAATAATTGATTTACTCCAAATCTTGAATCTTCCTATTGTATTATATAATAGTAACTTACGCATAAATGCTAATAAATCCTATTATATCATTTGAAATAATATAAAAGTATATCGTTTTCTCTCTCAAGCTTATAAAACTATTTTTTTCTTTTACAACATAAATTCTCTAGTATTTTATAGCCAGCATACATAAGATATGTAGATTAAGCCTTGTAGTACCCCTCTCAATTCCTTCATTGTTGCATCACTATCATCCTAGGTATATTGTTTGTTGTTTCCCTATGTTTCTTTCCATATCCTTCACTAATATTCTCTAATGGTCTCATAATATCCCCATTAACCTCCAAGTCTACATACAACCCTCTCACATGCCTTCTAAATCAGTCCATTATTCATCACAATCTACCTATTTATTTATCCCTCACTCAAAAAATATATTACATAGATTTATATTATGAGTTTTTTATGCTTTAAGATCACATACTACTGTCATATTACATATTCACTTTATGAAATCTCGCAATCAATTTTCAAGAGGCTAAGTTGAGCTTGGAATATATGTATCCTAGGAAATTAACTAAGGCAGTCTCCTAAATAACCCCGTCCCTTTTTTTTCATATTTGGCTTTAGTTTCAAATATTTAAAGATCTAGGCCACTTGTGAGAGATTTTCTATAGGATTCATGACTAAGGCAGATGTTTTCTAACTCAAATAGTTACAGACATTTAACATCTATGTAGACCTCAATATTTAAATTACAAAAAGTGGCATTCAAGATATATTCTAAGAATTTATTTGTGTCCCTAATGTGTAGGAGCAACTCATGCAAAAAATAGTCTCTAGTTTGGTGTATAAGGGTAGGACCGTCATTAGTCAATACTAGTGTCCTATTTGGGTGCCCAATAAGGAAAGCATTTTCCATTACCAATGTTGGATCCTTGTAAAAGTGTCTCAAATCTTGTGAGAATTCCCTCTACTAGTGCATGCATCATAAAATGTGTATGTCTCCAAAATGGGTGCCTTATAACATTTTTTTAGTTTTAGTTTTCTAGGTTTGTTTATTTGCTACGCTTGTACTAGTTCTTTTAGTCTATAATACCCTTTTATTAATCAAAGGATTCTTAACCTTTCTCCTTCCCTTCATCATTTTTTCCTTTTTCTTCTTCTTTATTTCTAATCTCAACTTTAATTTACTTTAAAATGGGTGGAGATAAATGTTGAATTGACCTTATTTACAACAAAGATATTATAAAATGACAAGACCTTATGGTATATCTTCAAAAAAGGCGATCTCACTCTTTATTTGGAGTATTTTAATGGTTTTGATCAAGTTTTTCTATCTAGTTTGTAGAGTCATACAGTAATTGTTTTCTAAATTAGTGTTGTTAGCTTTGAAGATATACAAGATGCCATCAAGACTAAAATACAACTCAAAAGTGATGGTAAGGTATATAGACAAATAAAATTTAAGGATGAAGAAAGAATAAACTATTTCTTGAACGATGGTGAAAGTGTCAATCAAATTATAGAACAAATTTAAAAAGAAAAAAAATCCATTTCCATGGTATCAAGTATGCTAGATGCTACCCCCAAGGTATAAATTGGTTGGTCAAGTTGTTAAAAGAAATAGACAATCGATGTGGGCTCAAACCCCGGCTTAACTAGCTATGCACATTGTGGGGTCAATGTTGCTCTTCACATGGCCCAAAAGATTTAGTCTTGCCTTGCTTGGAATGACTCAAAAATAGGGTCCCAATCAAGTCGTAGGGAAACCTTTGAGATATTAAAAAAAAGTATGCTAGATGCTTATAAAATATTTTACATTATAATGATAGTACAAATGTATCATCTATTATCGTTTATCCTACTAAATCATTTGTATCACAAGTTTTGTTTTTTCAATTTTCCTTTCTTCCTTTTGAGTTGGACTAAAAAAATATCACAAGAAACACCCTATTAGGGGCTCATCCTCATTATATTTTGGTTCCACCTAGCCTTATGTCTACAAAAACATAGAAAGGATAGTCTCTTGGTAGTTCTCCTAATATTGACATAACACATTTGGTAAAAAAATGTTAAGTATTGGTCTTATGCACCTTTGTTGGTTCCAAGCCTTCATTGAAACCAAAATATTTGTCTACTGCTAGAAATAATATCCATTTCAAAGGATATTCTACCAAAAATTATTCCCACATTATAGTAAATAGACCCTGTGTTACTTCAAAAAAATTGGCTCTTTGTTTGGCTACGACTTCATATAGACTTCATATAGAAAAGGCCCCAAAGGTAGAAATTATTCCTTTGAGGAAGATATAGTTGTGGGATTCTATTCCCTTAAATAACACCCAACCTCTCTAGATGAACATGATCTCACAAAAATAAAGAATGATAAAAAAAGTATGCAACTTTTGTCCACAATCATTCTAAAAAAAAGTATTTCAAAAGAAAAGAGGATGAGGGAGGTTGAATACATATCAAAGATAGTTGGTTTGTGAGGAAAGGAGTCTTTAAACGTATCCCTATTAGGATGAGAAAGGAGGGACATGATCTAGTGATGGCTCATGAGAATAATTAAGGTAAAATGGTGGGGTTTAGGAGATCTAAAGGGAATTGAACTATCAAGTGATCCTTTGAATTTAGAGAAAGATAATTCTAGAGAGAATGGAGACAGAGGACAACACACCCGAGCACACTCATGTAGTGCCCCTCCCTGATTCATCCTTCTTTTGTGCATCGATAGACTTTCTTAGAATCTTTGATGATGTTTTGATTGGTACTTATGGCTCTATTTATATTTCAGATTTTTATGGTTGATGCCAGACATTTTATATGGAGATTTGATACATTATGATTTAAGTGGATGATGATATATCCCAAATTATTATGATGGATGAATTTATATTTGGTGATCTATATGTGTGTATGGTGAAAATGGATAACAATAATAACAACATTGAAAGGCTAAATGAATTCAACCACAAAACCCTAGCCTAACAATCAACAAAGATCCACCATAACATATGAAGATTACCTAAGACAATGCAAATCAAATGAAATCACAAAGATCATACCATCACATGTCCAATAGGGTTTTGATCTCCATTCTTCCTATCTCCATTGATCTTGCTTGATATATTTGCTCTCAGATTTTATATGCACAAGAGCTCAACAAAGAACGGAATGTGCTTGCAAGTAGGATCGTAGTGTAGTCAAGTCCTCCAAATTGTTGATTAGGGTTTGATAATGAAGAAGGCATCTCCTTAAATAGAAGACACAATATGAAATGGAGGGATAAGATTGAGAGGTGTAAAAAGGAGGTCGGCTATGATTAAAGGGTAGGTAAAAGAAATAATAAAATAATGAGAGGGGTAGGTAGTGTATGAATTAAGAGATGAATGACATGTGTCATGTGTAGAAAAGGATAATGAATTAATTAAATAAATAAAGATTTATTTAATTAATAGAAGTAGGATAATTAAATAAATAAGAATATTTATTTAATTTAGGAAAATGATAATTTAAATAAATAAATGTATTTATTTAAATGAGAAATAAGGCTAGAAGAGGATAAATGAATTAATTAAATAAATAAGGATTTATTTAATTAATAGAAGAATTAGGCTTAGATAATTAAATAAATAAAATATTTATTTAATTAGACATGACAATTTTAGGTGTCTACATTTTGCCCCTCTTTGAGACAATGCGGCTTGTCGCGTTGTTTCAAAGAAGATAAGATGAACTGATATAGAGTTGCCCCAAGATGGGAATGATATGCCCCCTCGAGAGATTGGATGAAAATGTCTGAAAAGATTGCAGACAATCTCTCGATAAGAAAGAAAGGCGAGAATGGACTGACCGGATAAAGTGACAAAGTCACGGGATAATGAAGACTGACTCGGGAAGCGAGGGCTAGGGCAGTCTATAAGATAGACCACGGGGGAAAATACATCCTCATTGTCATCTACACCTTCACGAGATCAAAGTGCAGAGCGAGAAAAGAGCAAGAGCAGTCAGCAGCGATGGCTTTCACTCACAGATTCGACCGCGTTCGCCGATTTCAGAGGCCAGCAGAGGCAGGAGAGCAGGTAAGTACCACCAAACCTCCTCGTACTTTGACGCATTTAATTTTGTCATTAATGCATGTCGAATAGAGCAATAAATGCGCTTAGAAGTAGAGTGGAAAAAAGTCAAAAACCGTTGAAACGCGTCTGTGTCGGTGCCAGGCGCGTCTGTGTCCGCCAGGTGCGTCTATGTAGGTGCCAGGCGCGTCTGCGTCTGGAACCGCGTTTGCATCGGATGCGGCCGCGTTTATGTCATTCAGGGGCGTCTGCATCGCAAAATCGCGTTTGTGCACGGTATAAGCACGTTTGCGTTATACAGGCGCATCTGTGTTGTTCAGGCATGTCTGTGCAGTCTGTAGGCGCATTTGTGTCAGTCAAGCGCGTTTGCGTTGAAAAATGCAAGTTTTTTGGTCTTCTAGGTCAAATCGGCAATTCTGTGATGAACATACGTTGTCGATTGGATAAGCTGCTGAGAGGATACACTCAAGTAGGTCCTCTAGGAAGACTAGGATAGATCAAGGCACTTTGTGATGAACAGTGAGTACCAAGATAGAGTACTTTGTGATGAACAGAGAGTACTGAAATATGAGCAGCACTTTGTGATGAACAGGGAGTGCAAATGTGAATAACACTTTGTGATGAACAGTGAGTGTCACACACATAGTACTTTGTGATGAACAGGGAGTACTACTAGGATAGAAGCAACACTTTGTGATGAATAGTGAGTGTCACTAGGATAGATAGCCATATGCATTTGGATAAAAAGTAGCATTTTGTGATAAACAGTGAATGCCACTATGACTGACATGATTAATTTGCTTGACTGCAGGAGTATTTGCCGATGTTAGAGTCACGGGAGAGATTCTCGTCGACGCAGAGGTTGTGACCTGAGTTGTCGTTTCAGGATAGAGCTGCCATCGAGGAGATGGGTCTGAGACATATATTGTATGTGCCTGAGTTTCAGGCAAACATGGGTTTGCTGACTGCGCTGGCTGAGAGATGGCACTCTGAGACGTGCACATTCCATTTACCGATGGGTGAGATGACAGTCACCCTTAAGGATGTATACAAGATTCTGCGGGTGCCGATCAATGGGGAGCTGATCCCATATGATCGAGATGGTGACAAAGAGGCATTGAGGTGGGTGTTTCAGGACCCTAGATTGGAGATGAGGGCAGGACACGTGGCCTGGGATACCATGACAGCCACAGGTTTAGCATTGCCGACGATGATCGGAGGAGCTATCAATGGTTTCCTGTGTCCAGATAGGGCGACACGGGGATTGGCTGTGGGCTGGGGGGGAGCACTGGAGATGCTGATGACATAGCATACCAGATATGCCTGGGGACCGTGTGTGCTGGCACACTTGTACTATGAGCTGCATCAGTTTGTGTATCATAGATCAGTTGGATTGGGCTGCGGGGTGACACTATTGCAGGTTTGGGCTTACGAGCATCTGCCAGTGAGGAGGCCGATACAATTCAGAGGTCGGGGACATGGACGCAGTTTTGTGCACCTGTATGATATGATCACCTCGCAGCCACGGATTGGCAGGCTAGAGTACTGGCGACGAGTGATTGATGATATCAATGTGGTCATATGGAGACCATATCTAGGCTGCGAGGAGTGGGAGGATGACGCAGTGGAGCTGCCCTACACCTTCCGGAGCAGGTACCTGATTTGGCGGACGCCCTATGTGCTAGAGAGGTAGCTTGTGGACAGGGTTTGCAGGCAGTATGGCAGGATTCAGAGGATGCCGCGGGGCTCAGGCATGTATGCCCGTACCGTGAGAGATCAGGCACAGTTTGGGTCATTGCTGTCGTATGATCAGGCAGTGACTCAGCTGGTGGAGATGATACCTCTTCCTTGGGACATGTGGACTGAGATCGAGGATGCCGGGATGGATGCTGAGTATTCAGCATATTGGGCAGAGCATCCATTCCCACGATTGACAGATCCAGGGGAGCTATTGGATGGAGATGGAGGTGGGGACGATGATGATGATGGTGGAGGCGATGGGGGTAGAGGCCGACAGAGGCGGAGGGGAGTAGTTGTGGAGAGGCGAGTTGCACCTCGGAGGGAGGGTGGGGAGGAGAGACCGGCTCAGGTGGTGAGGGGTCACGGTGGATTGCCCTTACAGGTACCAGCAGCACAGGGTCCCAGGCAGGTATAGAGACAGGGACAGGTGCCAGCATAGGCACAGGAGCACGGACGGAGACAGGTACAGGCACAGAGGCATGTATAGAGACAGGTACCCGTACAAGCACCAGTATAGGTACAGGTACAGGTATAGGGGCAGGCACCCGCAGAGGGGGAGCCACAGGTAGAGGCAGAGGGGGCTGACCTAGAGGAGGATGAGCTGATTGAGCTCAGGGAGATCTGCCAAGGCCAGGTAGATGAGATACAGGAGCTGGAGAGGGAGAGGGATCGGCTCAGGACAAGGCTCAGAGATACTGAGCGGGAGAGAGATCAGGCCATCCAGTGCTATACCGAGGCTGAGACAGCACTGAGGGCAGGGAGACAGGGGGCGAAGGACACAGGGGCAGGATATGCATATGTCCTGCAGGCCGGAGACGAGATAGGGTACTGGAGGGACCTCTACTACGGTGAAGTGCTAGCAGATCAGCGGGCGAGGAGCTTCCATAGACCGTCGCGTACAACGACAATTATGGGAGGGAGTCGGAGGAGGCAGGCATCTAGTGGTGGGGTCATGGGTCCTTCACCACCACCAGATAGAGGGGACAGGCGGGATGATCCTGGGGCGGGTCCTTCAGGGGCTCAGATTCCATCGAGGCCAGGCGGCTCCGAGGGAGGGAGTTCATCATAGCCTTAGAGGGCTCCCATTGTATCAGTGTTGTACCATTTTTGTGTATTGTAGACACCTGCGGGTGATTGTAGCCATATGATTTTGACATCATTGTATCATGACACTTTTGATTATATATATGAGATGATTCATCTTTGCGGAAGCTATATGCATGTGTACCTATGTGATGAGATGTTCTTATGTGATTCTTATGATATGGATGCAAATATGTATGTAATGCAATATTTTTGTTCTTTTATGTTTTAAAATGTTATGCCAATGAAAATGTGAATGTATGAAATGCAGATGAATATGCAAATGGAAATTGTGCTAACAGGTGTTGTGTGCAGGATGTGATGCAATTGTGATATCTATGTGTATGTATGAAATGCTTATATGTGGTAATGCAGGTGCAACTACATGAAATGCAAATGTTTTTGGTGTGTCATTATACTCAGTCATGTGATAGTAGGCTACACGGACTCGAGAAGGATGATGGAAGTCAATCAAGAAAGGGGGATGGAAGACAGAAGATATGAAAGTGAAAGAGCTTCTTGTGCGTTATCATCATTGAGCTTTATTATGGCAAGTAGGTTATGACAATCAAGGCATATGTTCGACCCAGAAAGTCATTGTACCTATTTGCATGGAGATAAGACAGTCACAAACAAGGAATGCCCCAATTCATACTAGACTCACAGTGTCCTCATATCCTTGGACAAGTCATAGCATTACTAAGAGACAATCCACAGACAGCAAATACAAATAGGTGACGATACCCCATCCTTTCCTTTCTAGTAAAAGACATCCTGAAGATAGAATCTCTAGTCAAAAACATCCTGGAAAAGCTAAAAGACATGTCACCAAAAAAGATGAAATCAAAAGAAAACCAAGACTCGACACCAACATCCACTGTAGTCCTCAAGTTTAGTGTCTCTTGTCACTTGTATAAGTCTTATTTGATTGTGGTCACAATGTTTACTTTCACAAAAAGGATAGATAGCACTGAACCATAATGTTGTCTGAGTCTGTTGAAAGATTTGATTTGTTGAAGCCCATTGTTGCTGCTGTGTCTCATCTGAAACTGACTGAATCCATGAAGCTGATACTTTATTGAAGAGAAGATGAAGCTTTATTGCGGACTGTGATGCAGATGTTGCTTTATTGTGGATTGTGCACGGATAGACTGAAGGAAGCTGGAAGAAACTGTACTCCTTGAAACATGTGATGTTCTTAGTTCCACACCCATCACTAGACGTAGGATTTTGCCTTAGCCACAGATAGGATCTGATTTATTATGGATGGAAAGGGAGGTGAAAAGGGAGGTTTATTATGAATGGCTAACCAATCTTGGGTAGATCAATAACAAGCCATGATGGGAATGGGTAAGTTTATTATGAACGAATAGGTTGTGAGTGTGTGCAAAGTGAAATGATGAAAGTGGATCCTGAAGGAGGGAGGAGCAATGTCTCTACGCATGGCGCTGGTGACCCAGTTTTCACCATGGTACTTGCCCAGGGCGCCACCGAAGTGGTTTTCACCGTTGGACGAAATTATTTCTCTTTACTTTTTTACTATTTTTCAATTTTTTTTGTGTCACAAGGCGCCTGTTTGTCAGGTTTTCACCAAGTAACGATTTTTTTGTTTTATAATTTTTTTTGTATTTTTGAATTTTTTGATTTTTTTGTATTTTTGAATTAGGATATTCCGACGAGCTATGTGTAGAACCTGCGAAGGTGCATGTTGTTGATAGGATCCTCCAAAGGTTCACCTTTTGTAGTTGAGAGCTGATATGCCCCAGATCCATATGTTGTTGTAATGATGTAAGGACCAAGCCAGTTTGGTTCGAACTTGCCCTTCCTCTCTCTGTCTTGCTGATTCTTGGGGTTTTCTCTGAGAACCAAGTCACCTACCTCAAATGTGCGAGGCTTGACCTTGTGATTGTAGCTGCGACTCATTCATTGTTGGTAAGCCTTGAGATGATTAAAAGCAGTTTGTCTCCGTTCATCTAGCAGTTCCAGTTCTTGTAAGCGAGAGACCCTGTAATCTTCATCAATGATGATGTTTTGCAAAGAGACCCGTAAAGAGGGTAACTCGACCTCAATAGGCAAGATGGCTTCAGCGCCATAGACAAGTGAATAGGGTGTAGCTCCTGTAGGTGTGCGGACACTTGTGTGGTAGGCCCAAAGTGAAGGATTGAGTTGGATATGCCAATTACGGCCAGCGTCGTCGACTGTCTTCTTGAGGATTTTAAGGATTGTTTTATTAGACGCCTCAGCTTGTTTTATTAGATGCCTCAGCTTGGACATTACCTTGGGGGTAATACGGTGTGGAGAAACGATGGGAAATATGGAAGCGGTCACAGAGTTCACGAACATCCTGATTTTTGAAGGGACGCCCGTTATCAGTAATAATGGTGTATGTGGGAAAAATGGATTAATAAAACTAAATATGTGAAAAATTACGATAAATATCAATCCACACACACACACAAGACTTCTTGATGCAAGCTATGGAGTAACGTGGTGTTACTCAGCTTCCCAAGGAGGGTCCCATGGTTCTCTATCTCACAATGTCCCTCAAACCAATGTTTTGCTCTCAGATTACTGAGCAAAATGGTTTAGGGATGGCAAATATGAGAACGAGAGAGATTTTAATTGATTTTAGTATGAGATGTGTTATAAGCTAGATGAGATGCTAGAAATGCAACAAACTAAATGATAAGATGACAAGGTTAGTATGAATACTATCCTAGCATACTATATTTAATCTATGATTGAGCTAAAATGATAAATAAACTACTTTAGCATGCATGTTCATGATTAATTCTGATCTAAAAGAGGCTAAATGAAGAGCATATATAAAATGAAAGCTTGAAACAATTTGAGCATAAGTGTGATGCTTCAAATTTGAAAGATGATTGTTTTGAATGGAGGAATGAGAGCTCTATTTATAGCACAAACAGGGCAATGGATGGTCAAGATTGAATGGTTTAATCAACGGCCAAGTTTGAAAGTTGGGGATCCATGTGCACAATTTGTACCAATGAAATGGTGACAAGTGTCAACATAGGATTGGGTTGAGAGAAGAGGTTGGAGGCATTAAAGGCCTGAGGAGACCTCATGGTTATCTAAATGCTAAGGGTCAAGCCTAAATTAGGTTTACCCAATGAATTAGGATCTAATCCAAAGATAAACCTTTGTGCAAATGATTAAGAGATAATCATGGTCAAAGCATTAATGACCTGATGAGACCCTTGGGTTGGATAGAGGTTGAGTCAAAACAAATGTTTTAACCATGTGGGAGGGTTTGAAATAACCATTAATGGTTATTGGAGACTTTGGGGATTAAGTGGTTGAAGGTTGGAAGTCTTCAATGGTTTTCAAAGACTTTGGGGTTTTTGGTGGTTGAAGGTTGAAAACCTTCAATGGTTATCCAAGACTTTGGGCCATTTGAGAAGTGACCTCCCTTTGCTTAGGGATGTGACAAAGTTTAGAGGGGGTTTAGGTTAATTAGAATTGGTTAGAATATTCTAGAAGGGGTTAGGAAGGGGTTTGGGTTTTTGCAAGTGGATGGGGGGATAATAGGATTTAATTGAATTATTTGATTTTCATTCAATTTGGTTGTAATTAAATAAATTTGATTTATTCAATTTAGGATAAATATTTAATTAAATTTGAATTTAATTAAAAGTGGCTAGGGGGATTTAATTGAATAAAATGATTTATTCATTAAATGGGTATAGTGAATTTTATTTAAATAAATTGAATAATTTACTTAATAAAATAGAAGAATGTGGATAATTTAATTAAATTAGATTTAATTAAATAGGGAAATGAACATAAAATATTCATTTAGGAATATGGTCATTTTTATACGTCTACAAATGGAAACAGGAATACTATATCGGCATATGATATAGTTAAGGATGAATGTAGCAATCTGTTTTCCAGTAACTTGTGTGAGAGGCACGGCTTCAATCCATTTTGTAAAATACTCTGTGGCAGTGATAATGAATTTATGACCATTGGAAGAAGGAGGGTGAATCTTGCCTATGAGATCGAGTCCCCACTGACAAAAGGGCCAAGGAGACGCAAGTGGTTGTAGTTCTTGTGTTGGTACATGTATGAGATCTCCATGAATTTGACATTGCTTACATTTCTTGACAAACTGATATGAGTCTTTTTCCATATTGGGCCAGTAATATCCAATCCTGATAAGTTTCTTGGCCAAGGTAGGACCACTAGCATGTGGACCACATATCCCTTCATGCACTTCCCGTAATGCAATCTGAGCTTCGTCGCTTTCTAAACATCTAAGAAGAGTGCCATCTAGACCTCGCCGGTATAGGATATCAGCTAAAATGACATATCGAGAGGATTGGCGAATGAGAGTACGACGTTGGTTATTTGATAGATCAGGAGGTAAAGTATTGTCTCGTAAGTATGTAAAAATGGAACCATATAACTGGGATTCGGGACCGACAACACATATCATCTCAGTAGGCATTATCTCATATGAAGGGACCAAAATGTTATCCACCAAGAACTCATAGCGGGTCTCGTTTGGAGGTAAATCAATCAATGAAGCAATTGTAGCCATGGCATCTGCGGCGCGATTCTGCTCTCTTGGTATCTGCTCAAAGTCTATCTTTGTAAAGTGTTGTTTCAGATCATCCACCATTTGTTTATAAGGCATTAACTTTTCATATTTTGTTTGATAATCACCAGTGGCTTGACGGATAACAAGTTGGGAATCCCCAAAAACATGAAGTTCCTGGATCTTCCACTGAACTGCAATTCGTAATCCAGTTGTTAATGCCTCATATTCCGCTATATTGTTAGTGCAAGGAAATGATAAGTGGTATGATTTTGGTATAGAATCTCCTTGAGGAGTTATAAAGAGAATACCAGCTCCTGCCCCATGCTGTGTGTATGAGCCATCGAAGTACAGTTGCCATGGTTTTGCATGTGACATTGTCAAAATGGATTCATCTGGAAATTCTGAACTTAGAGGAACATCATCTATCATGGGAGCATCTGCTAATTGATCTGCGATGGCTTGTCCTTTTATTGTTTTTCTGTCCACATACTCGATGTCAAATTCACTCAGTATCATTACCCATTTGGCCAGTCACCCAGTAAGCATTGCCTTATTGAGAAGGTATTTCAACGGATCTATCCTTGCAACCAACTTAGTCTTATGAGTGAGCATGTAATGTCGTAATTTTTGTGAAGCAAAGACCACGGCGAGACATGCACGCTTGATTGGTGTGTAGTTTAGCTCGTATCCCACCAATGTGTGACTGATATAGTATACTGCTTTTTCCTTGCCTTCAGCGATTTGTTGTGTTAAGAGTGCCCCCAGTGCTGTTGGAGTAGCTGAAATGTATAATAACAGTGGTTGATCTGGAACTGGTGGCATCAGAACAGGCGGATTCAAGAGATAATCTTTGAGCGTCTGGAAAGCCTATTGACAGTTGTCATCCCATTTGAATTTGATGTTTTTATGTAGCAGGTGCTGAAAAGGATTACACTTATCTGCCAGTTGTGCTATGAATCTTCGTATAGACTGAAGTCTCCCTTGTAAGGATCGAAGTTGACTGATATTTCTGGGTGGTTGCATTTCCAAGATAGCTTTGACTTTTGCTGGATCCGCTTCAATTCCTCTTTTGGATACAATGCATCCTAGGAGCTTCCCAGAGGTTACTCCAAAGACACATTTCTTAGGGTTTAATCTTACTTTGTATTTTTCCAACCGATCAAAGGCAACTGAAAGTATGTCCAAATGTGTATTTCTGTCTATTGATTTGACCAGGAGGTCGTCAACATAATCTTCCACAGTTACATGCATGAGATCATGAAAGATAGTAGTCATAGCTCTTTGATATGTAGCACCTACATTCTTTAACCCGAAAGGCATGACATTCCAGCAGAAAGTTCCCCACGGACAAGTAAATGTTGTTTTATGTTGATCCTCGGGTGCAATTCTTATCTGATTATAGCCAGAGAATCCATCCATTAATGATAGCATTTCATGACTTGCTGTGAGATCAACAATCAAGTCAATGTTTGGTAATGGGAAGTCATCCTTTGGACAAGCTTTGTTGATGTCTCTGAAATCTGTGCAAATTCTGATGCTGCGCTCTGGTTTACTGACAGGTACCAAGTTAGAGATCCATTCAGGATAATCAATTGGACGTATGAATCCGACATCGAGTAATTTCTCAAGTTCTGCTTTGACTAGTAATGCCACTTGTGGATACATTTTTCTCAATTTCTGTTTTACTGGTTTTGCCCCCGGTTTGACTGTCAGATGATGCATTACCAAATCCGGATCCAATCCAGGCATATCAGCGTATGACCAGGCGAAGTTGATTTGTCGCTCTTTGAAGAAACTTATGAATTTCGACCTTTCAGACTCTGTCAGTGATTGAGCTAGGAATATGTTGTGTGGAACCTCTTCTGTACCGATGTTTGTTTTGATAGTCTCCTCTACCAACATGGATGATTTTTCCTCATATGATGCTGGGAGAATGTCGAGCCTTCCATCTTCGGGCACCTCAGAGAGGTTTTCACCCTCAGATACGTCCTTTCTTTTTACTTTTTTTGGGTCAGATAGCGCCACAGTGTGGTTTTCGCCATAAGACCCTTGATTTGTTCTTATTTTCACATTTTTGCGACTGGAAGGTCCGACACCCTCACCAAAATATGCCACGCTATTAAGTTCTATGGTGTATCCCGCTTTATGGTCTCCAGGGGGAAGATCATCTCGTATGCCTAGATAATCAATAAAAGCTTCATCATTTTGGAATGTATCCAACTGTGCAGGTCCTTCATTATCCCAGTCAATGAGTTGGTGATGAACAAGGGGAAGACCGTTAATGTCTTCGAAGTTAGCGGAGCTAAGAGTGAAGATGTGGTTATATTCGGGTATGTCAAGGTAATTATCGAGGTCATCGATGGCACTCTCCTCATCAGTCTCGATCGCGAACGAATCCAAATTATCATCACTAGTAGCGCATTCCGGAACAAGTGTTCTCATCCTATGTGATTTCAACCTAGAACCTTGACACAAGGACTGTGTAGAATCCTCATGGGTTGTTTCTTGACCAACTCTGAATTTGTTATAAAACTCCTCCTCTTCTGTGGGTTCATCTGGCTCTCTGAATGTCTCGGTGAGCTCATAGTCACTAGAGGATTTGTCTGAACCCCATTCCCATTCATTGGAGTCTGTGGAATAGCGATCCTCTTGTTGAATTTTGGCAATTTTGATTCGTGATGCCTCTTCTGTCCTTTTAGTGTGGATCTTGAAAGTCAGAAAACCAAGTCCCTTCAAGCGTTCCCTTTTTACAGTCAATTAAGGTTGTAAGGGCTCCATGACGCCTTCTTTTCGTAACCCAAGAGGGCTTTTTCCATCATACCCAAATTTTTGTAGAATCTTGAAGCCTTTGCCATATTTCTCACAGGGTATATTGATCTGATCTTGTGTGTCATCTTCAATGTCTTTGTAGAGCATTTTATATAAACCTTCATCTTCTAGTTCGCCCCATCTTTGAAAGGTAGTAGGGTCCCATTTGAGCGTCATGATGGATGTTTGCTTGTTAGGATGTGGCCTTCCATATTCTTTTGGAGAGCTCATGACTTGTCGTAAATACATGGTCTGATTTAAAGTGTATTCTCCCATGCCTTTGTCCTGAAATCTGCCTTTAAGTTCACCCTGTTTTGATGTCGAAGGTTTCAATGACTCAGGGTCAATGTATGCCGAAGAAGGAACAGCTTCACGATTACTGGGAATGATGATCTCAGTATGTGATCTCAAGTTATTGCAATATATGAACGGATTAGGATCGCCGTTAACTATTACCTCGACTCCATTGTGAGGAAACTTAATGCATTGGTGATATGTCAATGGGACTGCCCTCATTTCATGAATCCAAGGACGTCCTAGCAATATATTATAAGTGAGATCTAAATCCAGGACTTGGCAAACCACATCCTTTGTAATTGGCCCAATTCTTAGAGGTAAGGTGACCGTGCCCTTGGATGAGCGTTCTTCATCATCATATGCCTTGATGGTGATTTGATTTTTTGAATTCACAGCTTTATCGGAATATCCCAATTGTTTAATGGTGCTCAATGTACAAATGTTTAGACCAGCTCCTCCATCTATCAGCACTCGCTTTATTCGATGTTTGTGTATGAAGGCTTCAATATGTAATGGTGCATTATGTGGCTGACTTACAGAGGCGTCATCAGCTTCCGTGAATGTAAGGGAGTGTGGAATGGAAAGGTATCCCACCATGGCTTGAAACTGGTCCACGTTCAGATCAGTAGGAACGACGATGTCTCTCAAGATTTTGTCAAGAATAGCTTTATGAGCGGGGGATATGCGTAAGAGCTCAAGGATGGAGATGAGCGCGGGTGTCTTCCCTAACTGTTCTACAAGGTCATACTCAGGTTTGGTAGATGAAAAAGTGGTGTTTTTAGTTGAAGCACCTGGCAAAGTAATTTTACCTCGACGAGTTGTAACATGACATTCAGAGGTAGGTTCGGAAGAAGATCCAACACCTCTTAGGACAATCTTGGGTCACTGAGGAGGATTCTCAGGGTTTTTGTTCTTGATGGTAATAGTAGAGATATGATTGTCCATCGAGATATGATTGATAGTTGAATCATAGTTGTAAGGTGCTCTAGTATAGTTGGCTTGATCATCTGTGACTTTAGCTTTTCCCTTGTCGTGCTTTGAGAATGGTTCCTTAAACATCTCATGTTCTTGATTGCATGAGTGTCCCTCAATCTCAATGTCACCTCTATCAATGAGATCTTGCACAATACTCTTCAGTCGATGACAATTTCCTGTCTTATGACCCTTGCTCTTATGAAATTCACAATATTCATCATCATTCCACCAATTTGGTTTGACCTTTGGCTCATATGGAGGAAAATCTGGAACTGTGATTACCTTGTTTGCCACTAGCTTCTTGAAGACTGACTCAAGTGGTTCTCCCAATGGGGTGTACTTCCTTCGTGATCTGGAAGTTGTTTGAGTATTCACTTGATTGTTTGTAGAACTTGATCCTGAAAAGATGACTTTGGGTCGCACTGTGTTGGCATCGACAACACCATCATTGACTGTGTTCTTGTTTTTATTCCAAAATCTTGGCTTGTCTTTTCCTTTAAAGTCATCTTTGTTTTCCTTGAATATCTTAATGACTCCTTGTTCAATTAGGACCTTTTCTATCGCCAAGCCTTTTTCAATGATGTCCTTGAAGGTGGACAAACAAGCTTTCCTTAGATCATAGCCAATGTCTTTGTTAACATTTTGGGTGAACATTTCTACCATCTATTTTTGTGGAATTTCACAAGAGCATCTGCTGGCTAGATTTCTCCATCTTTGTAAAAATGATGCAAAAGATTCTCCCTCTTTTTGCTTGGTGTTGCACAAAGTAGTGACTGATATGTCTGTCTCTATGTTGTAGGAGAAATGTTGAATAAATGCCTCTGCTAAGTCACCCCATGACTTAATACCAGGTGGGAGTTGGGAGAACCATTCCATAGCTTGATCGCCTAAGCTTTGTGGGAATAATCTCATCAAATATGTCTCTTCTGCTGCTACCTCAATGCAAGCTGTGAAAAATTGTCTTATGTGTGCCTTAGGATCCCCTTTTCCTCTATACTTATCAAATTTAGGAGTCACAAAGTGTGTAGGAAATGGAGGCATTGGAATGCTCTTATCAAATGGATAAGGACATATGTCTCTCATTGTGTATGTTGGCTTTGGTGTATTTATGTCCTCCATTTTCTTTTGTAAGTCCCTGATTTGTTGTTCCAAACTGCTCTTAGGCGGAGATCGACTTCTTGGACCATATCTTATGTTTGAGGTACCCATTGGAGGAGGTACATGTTGCATATATGGATGATATTGATCATACACATGTTCATATGGAGGAGGTCTATAGTGATGTTGTGTATATGGACCACTTGGTATAGATTCATGTTGAGGAACACCATATCTATTTTGTGCATGTATACCATACTCTACAGGCATGTCATGTTCTATTGTATTGCCCCCAAATTTGACATGAGGTTTCCTTGTGTCCAAATTTTGAGCATGCCTTGGAATATCCCATTGCTTTGGTGGTTGATCCTTAGCATTGGTATGTGATTGAGCATATTTTTCTCCATAAGACTTCCATAATGGTCTGCGAAGGTGAGTATCATATGTTTGACCATGTGTATGTGGGACCTCTAGTTTTTGAAGCAAAGCTGATGGTGATTTAGGTACCATATGTGGTCCTCTATTTCCTCCAATATTAGGTCTCCTTTGATCCATGTTGGAGTGAGGTTGTTGCAAAGGTCTATGTTCCATTATTTGAGACATGTCAAAATCATGAGGTATCTTGGCTCCACTTTGTGCCATCATGTGTAAGAAGTATTGTCTATCCCTCCTCATTATTTCCTCAACCAATCGATTGAAATGGGGATTCATAATGGATTCTTCCACATCTGCTGAATGTACTAAAAAATTGTCCATATTGTCATTGTGTGTAGCATTGTTGTTTGTAGTGTCCATGTTCTCAACATTTGGATTGTTTCTATAGACATCCATGTCCGGCAATGTAGTGTGATCAGTATTGAAAAATAAATCATTGTCATACTCATAAGAACTCATGTTTGCGGACTCTTGAGCTTCTTTAGTTTCTCTCCTAGATTTTTGAAGATGGGTTTCAACCATGAACTAGGTATTGACCAAGATGTGTGAGACTAGATGAAAAATGGAAAGAGTATGGAAGACCAAGAGTTGAATGGAATGTAAATGAGTCTGAAGTGTACTTGCAATGTCCAAAGTGTAAGACCAAGTATGTATGTAGTAGAGTAGGTGTGACTTCCAAAGAGAGGATAGTTTCTCTTGATGAGGAAAGCTGACCTTGACCCTAAGTAAGACCAAATGAGACCCAAAGGTAAGAAACCTTGATGAGGGACCACCTAGCAAAGTGTTGTTGTATGTAGTGTGTTGACAAAGTATGATGAGGACAAGCAAGTGACCTTTTGACTCAAGTTTAGACAAATGTGAATGTAAAGTGAGACGTGAAGCAATGATGGACTTTGTGAGACCCAAAGACAGGTTGAATGTTAGATGAAAACCCTGGAGAAATGACCTAGGAAGCTCAAGAATTTCGAAACTGACTGTGTTTGTTTGCTGGACTGTAACAGTTTTTCAATTCTGGACATAGATGCGACTGTATACTTCACAGACGCGGTTACCCGACACAAACGCTACTCTGTTTAACACAGACGTGCTTCTGAGATTTCTTGTTTATGTTTGCTGGGCTGTAACAGTTTGTTTTTTTTTGCAATTCTGGACACAGACGCGACTGTATACTTCACAGACGCGGTTACCCGACACAGACGATTTTATATTCCCCACAGACGCTGTTCTGCCCTTCACAGACACACCTAGACAATACAGACGCGGTTAAAACAGACACAGACGCGTTTCTGTAAAATTTGTGCAATTTTTCCAATCTGTGAAGTCATTTTTGTTGTGACTCAATCTGACTGTTTGACTGATTTTCGTGACAAGAGGACACAGTGTTGATGAGGACTCAATATTTGCTAGTGTTTAGACTCCAAAATGACTCCAAGAAAAGTGTGTTGTTTGATGTAAAAATGTTTTGCATACACTTGAAGACACAAAAGACACAATGTTTTGCTGTTTGGTCTTGAACGTTTTGAATGTTTAACATAAGTCAAGCACAATTCTTATGGTTGGCCAAGATAATAGTTGTTGATCCCACATGGGGTTTTACCCCTGAGGCTAAGCTATTCAGAGCGGATACTTAGATGCTTGACCTCACTGGCTCCACCCTCGGCACTCACTTCTCGGGTCAGCCAAGCATCAGTCCCCATGAAAACTCCCCATGGCGAACTTTGTATCTCTACTAAGAACCATATGTGTGTGGGCCGCTACCAGAGGTCCGACCTCCTACCCCAACAACTAGAAGGATTTGGGCCTCTAAAACAAAATGGTGCTAGTAAGGGCATCCGCTCGTGTGGCCATACATGTGGCACTTTCAGCTCTATAAATACAGAAGGCTCCCAGCCGGTAGGGGTTACGCCCTACAACTAATCAAATAAATTTGATCAAACGGGTTTATGGGGAGACATAGTGTCGGTATGAACTAATCAGCACACGTTATTCATAGTTTTCACCATGAATATATTTGATTATAGTGGTTCGGATGAGGTGGGTTTTCCTCGCTACCACTTGGGTCGTCCTCTTCTCACTAGTAGTCCTAATGACCACACGGGAAGACAGGCCCTCTAAAGATTAAACAAAAAGAGCCTATTGCTCAAGACACAAAAGACAATGATTCAATTTTAGTGCACCAATGGAAGTGTTTGCTAGTCTATGAAAACAAGGCACACAATAAAAATCAAAAACTCTTGCCAAGGACCTGCAACAAAGAGTTGTTAGTAGTTTGGGTTGTTTCAAATGATCACCCCTTCCTGCAAGCACACAAGTTAGGTAAATTTTTAAAACCCAAAAGACTTTGTGAAAATAGGGGCCTTCAACCAAACGATTTAGCTTCCAAGGCAAGCTACACCAATTGTGTTAGCTAGATCTGAAAATGTTAGTCCAAAAATAAACCAGATCTGAAAACCCTAAATGCAAAATCCGAAAACCGAATCAATAAAATTTCCAAAATTTTGAAACAGGTAATACATAGACGCGATTACCTCCTATGCAGACGCGACTCCGCAATAGAAACGCGGTTCTGTGAGACACAGACACGATTAAAGACCACAGACGCACTTTCTGTACGCAGACGCGGGTGAAAACGACACAAACGCGCTTCTGTAACACAGACGCGGATAAAAAAGACACAGACACGCCTCTCCCAGAACCTGCAAAATGAAATATTTCCAAAAACACAGACGCGGATCCAGTTGTCTCAGACGCGCCTGAAAATCAAAAACGCGATCCGAAAGTGCGCAGACGCAAAAATACCAAAAAATGCTGCCGAAAATGTCCGATCTGCAACTTCAAAAACACAAAATCTACAACAAGGAGGTTAAATGCAAAGGGACAAGAGTCCCACCGGGCGTGCCAAAATGTGTATGGTGAAAATGGATAACAATAATAACAACATTGAAAGGCTAAATGAATTCAACCACAAAACCCTAGCCTAACAATCAACAAAGATCCACCATAACATATGAAGATTACCTAAGACAATGCAAATCAAATGAAATCACAAAGATCATACCATCACATGTCCAATAGGGTTTTGATCTCCATTCTTCCTATCTCCATTGATCTTGCTTGATATATTTGCTCTCAGATTTTATATGCACAAGAGCTCAACAAAGAACGGAATGTGCTTGCAAGTAGGATCGTAGTGTAGTCAAGTCCTCCAAATTGTTGATTAGGGTTTGATAATGAAGAAGGCATCTCCTTAAATAGAAGACACAATATGAAATGGAGGGATAAGATTGAGAGGTGTAAAAAGGAGGTCGGCTATGATTAAAGGGTAGGTAAAAGAAATAATAAAATAATGAGAGGGGTAGGTAGTGTATGAATTAAGAGATGAATGACATGTGTCATGTGTAGAAAAGGATAATGAATTAATTAAATAAATAAAGATTTATTTAATTAATAGAAGAAGTAGGATAATTAAATAAATAAGAATATTTATTTAATTTAGGAAAATGATAATTTAAATAAATAAATGTATTTATTTAAATGAGAAATAAGGCTAGAAGAGGATAAATGAATTAATTAAATAAATAAGGATTTATTTAATTAATAGAAGAATTAGGCTTAGATAATTAAATAAATAAAATATTTATTTAATTAGACATGACAATTTTAGGTGTCTACAATATGCACTCAATTTACATTTGTGATTTATTTTGGTTTTGATGATATGATGGCACCTTGTTAGTGCTAATCCCACCTTATGATTATATTGGATGAGATGATGTTATGATTGTTGTGATTGCCTTGCTACTGTATTTGTGATAGAGACGATTCCATACCACTCATCACGAGCATGATATGATGTTGGAATCCTCTTTCACTTGTCTGATTATATTATTATATATGCAATGTATATATGATGCAGCCATAACCGGTGAAACCCTCAAAGAGAATTAACCTGCTTATGCAGCAAGAGTAACACAACGAAAGCAACAAGAAAACATAGCAAGATTATAGAAACAGATCATATTATTGCCTTAGAAATTCCAGAAACCAACCGGGACTCTAAGAATCAACCGGATCACTAAATGCAAATCTAAATCCTTATTCTCAATTCTACTTTCTTTGCCCATATAAATGATTACATAATGCCATGTATATACCCTCTGAAACAGATCTGGGTCAGCCTCATAAGATTACATTTACCAATACAGGAAAATGAAATGTGTAACTAGGTCGGCCCTAAGAATTAAAGAAATCCTTCCAAAAAATAACAACCAAGAAGTGTGGTTCAGCAGGAAGGATGGCCACACGCCAAAGAACATCAGACAAGACCCAAAATAGATCCACATGCCAAGAACCGCTCCGATAATGAAGGAAGTTAATTGGTAAGCACAAGAACTGTCCCAGAATCTAGAAACAATCAACCGAAAGTGACAACTGACCATACAAGAATCCAAATGGATTGAAAATGTGAAATTAAGAACAAGAACCAACCTAGAACCAAAAATAGGATCTACAGTGAAAAGCAAGCAATTACCGATACCTATTGGTAAGAACACATAAAATTGCACAAAGAACTAAACTAAAAGGAAATATTTTTGGTTGATGCAAGATTTCCCAGAAACCGGGGATGCTCCTGCATCAGACACCCCAGGTAGAAAAAGATGTTCCATGAGAGGCAACCCATGAACATCTAAAAGAATTCGGGATAAGGACCCCATGCTCATTTCTGATCCAAACATTTTCCTATCTGCCAACCTCTTCTTTAGCTCCTCTAGGACCTCAACCGGCTTATCTAACCCCTGACTCTCTTTATTCCTCTTCATTTGCTTCAAATCTGCACATTGTCTATGTTTACTGCTCTCTTTCTTCTACAACTCTGATTTGTTTCTGCCACAAGAATTCATCTGGTTTGTCACCATAAGCTCTCTGTCATCCAGCTCTATCTGTCCATCAGGCTTATTTATTAGGTCTTTTTGCAAACTCATGTCGCCTTCTGGTATTACCTCTGTAACTAGTTTCTCAGTAATGCAACTTTTCTCAAGACTCATATTCTTCACCTCCCTATCTTTCTCCTTCAAAGAAGTCAAGCTGAACTTTTGCCCATCTTTCTCAATAGTGACTACGTTTCTTCTACATTCATAAATAGCTCCTCTATCAAATTGCCAAGGTCTTCCCAACAAGACATGAAAAGCACTAATAGATACAACATCACACAAGACTTCATCTCTAAAAGGCCCAATATTGAAATTCACCAAACACTGTTCCTTTATTTCTATCTTTTGATCATCTTGTAACCAACTTACCTTGTAAGGACAAGGATTCTCGAGCCTTTTCAATCTAAGCTTCACTACCATCTCTTCAAAAACCAAATTATTAGTTTTTCCACTATCCACAATAACCTTGCAACATTTACCACCTGATTTGCACACAATCTGAAAAGGACTCTTTCTTTGAGTAGATTCGGTATCCTCATTGTTCTGCTCCATCATGACTCTTCTAAACATAAGGGATTCTCCTTGCTTCGGTATATAGTCATGTCTGGTAACTTCATTTTCTAGTTCCTCATTAGCCAGAGAACTTCGTGCCAATCCCTACTTACATTCATAAAATCTATCTCTGGTTTCTCCACACTTGAAATATTTGCCAAGAAATTATCTACCGGTACTGTCAGTGCCATTCCTCTATGTTTTTTGTTCCTGTTCTTTACTCCACTTAGGTTTTGATTCTTCCTCAATATTTTGCTTCTATGTACTCATTTTCCCCTTGAATCTCTCCTTCCCTTTATTCAGTTGTCTTCTTCTCATCTTCTCCTCAGCCTTCAAAGCATACTGGTAAGCTTCTTCAACTGTGGAAACCCTCAACATACTCATCTCATCCTGAATGTTAAATGCAAGTCTATTTATCTACCTTGCCACTTTTTCTCTATCCATCCCTCTATGTCCAAATCTAATCATCACCTTATAGAATTCCTCAGTATACTCTTTCACACTCACGTTTCTCTATTTTAGGTTCTGCAACTTCTTGAACAATTCCAACTCATAGTCTACCCGTATGAACTTGGCCTTCAATCTTGCAACCATCTATCTCCACTGAGTGTCTTCATTTCACCACTCTCCACTCTCTCTTTTTGCAATTCTTTCCACCATAAGGCAGCATACCCTTTCAACTTAGTTTGTGCCAATCAGACTCTTTGCGGGTCCTTGACATCCTCAAACTCAAAGTAATCCTCCAACTCTCTAATCCAATCAATCAGATCCAATGGGTTCAGTGTTCTAGAAAAATTTGAAACTTCCACTTTATGAACTTTACTTCCTTGCGCCACTACTCTCAGGAATCTTTCCTCTCTTCCATCTTTTGGTCCTTCAGCCTCTTCTATTTCAAGATCTTCACCGGCTTCTTCATACTCATCCTCAGATTTAAGGTTTCTCCTCAAACCAGCCAATGCGTTTCGGATTTCATTCCTCTCTTCATTCTTGAAGTCCTCCATCATCTGCTCTACCCTCTGGGGGTTTTTCCTTCTAGGCGACATCTCCTCTTCTGCTCTGGTGAACTGCCTCAGCTTGACGATCTGACTATCAATTTCAATTGCCTCCCCTCGATGATCTATTGAAAACACGTGCAGCCTACCTCCAATCGGTGATCTATCCACCCAAAGGAATGCCTCAAGGTTCGCAAACAACTCTTACACTAACCAATTCATAACCAACTCTGATACCACTTGATGCAACCATAACCGGTGAAGCCCTCAAAGAGAATTAACCGGCTTATGCAGGAAAGAAACAATAAAACATAGCAAGATTATAGAAATATATCATATTATTGCCTTAGAACTTTTGACAACCAACCGGTTATCATCATACAATCATCTTAGAACATCCGGTAGTTAACCGGTTACATGCAGGCTTCAAGCTAGATACAATCCAACCAGGACTCTAAGAATCAACTGGATCACTAAATGTGAATCTAAATCCTTATTCTCAATTCTACTTTCTCTGCCCCTACAAATGATTACATAATACCATATATATACCCTCTAGAAAATATCTGGGTCGGCCTCATAAGATTACATTTACCAATACAGGAAAATGAAACGTGTAACTAGGTCAACCCTAAGAATTAAACAAATCCTTCCATAAAATAACAACCAAGAACTGTGGTTCAGCAGAAAGGTCAACCACATGCCAAAGAACATCGTAGAAGACCCAAAATAGATCCACACACCAAAAATTGCTTTGGTAATGAAGGAAAGTTAACCGGTAAGCACAAGAACTATCTTGGAACCCAAAAACAGTCAACTGGAAGCAACAATTGATGGGAAAAGAATCCAAATAGACTGAAAATATGAAATAAGCACAAGAACTAGCCTGGAAACCGAAAATAGGATCTGCAATGAAAAACAAGTAACTACTGGTAAGAACACATAAAATTGCACAAAGAACTAAACTGAAAGGAAATATTTTTGGTTGATGCAAGATTTCTCAGAGACTGGGGATGTGCCTACATCAATATGTTGTCTCGTGGATATTGGTGGTTGCAAGATTGCAGGTACTAGACATCAACTCCACCTGGTCTCACAGGTCTGAGTGTGTCTTTAATCCCAATGGCAAGTTGATCGAAGGTGACATGAGTTCCTTCTACACACTCTAGGCTTAAGTTGATACTTTGTCAGTTCAGTGTCTTGGCTTGAGCCATTGGTTAGCATCATGTGGTATGTTGTTCGACACTATGTGAGGAGGCCTTGTGATTTGTGATTATTTGGTGAATATAGTTTATTAATATTAATATATAGCCTTGATATTTAATTATTAATGTGTATTTTTTATTGAGGGTTTATTATTCATTAATATTTTTAATTGATGATTTCATATTTTTTATTTATTGCATTTGACTATTTATATAATTATTGGGTTATTGGTTATTGGTTCATTTATTTATTTGTTATATTTATTGAGTAATTAACTCCTATACATTTGGTTATTATTTATTTTACCTACCCTCTTGTATTATTGGTTGTGAATTTTGGAATCTTAGAAGGATCTACGAACCTCTGAAACATTGGTCGGCACTCACCAATCTACAATGGCTTGGATCTTAGAAGGATCCATAGATACACCTTCTCCCGAAACTAAATGACCAAGATAGCTCACCTCTGACCGGAAGAAATGACACTTTGCCAAGTTGGCATAAAGTTGATTCTCCCTCAAGCACTGCAATACCTGTCGCAAGTAGCCCTCATGCTCTTCCATAGATCTAGAATAAATCAATATGTCATCCAAGAACACAAGCACAAAATGATCAAGGTAGGTGCGGAAAACCCCATTCATGAGGCTCATGAAAACTGAAGGCACATTCATCAACCCAAATGGCACCACTGTGAACTCATAGTGACCATAACAAGTATGAAATGTTGTTCTATGAATGTCTACATCATGAATGCGCAACTGATGATACCCAGATTTTAGATTAATTTTAGAGAGCACCTTGGCTCCCTTTACCTAATCAAAAAGATCATCTATATGAGGAAATGAATATCGATTCCTGATGGTTACTTTATTCAGTTGTCGGTAATCAATGCATAACCGAAGAGAATCATCCTTCTTATTAATGAAGATAATAGGCGCACCCCAAGGAGAAACACTAGGATGAATGAACCCCTTGGCCAACAATTCCTCCATCTGCAACTTCAACTCACTCAACTCCTGAGTAGTCATCCGATATGGAGCTCTCAAAATAGGTTCCACACCAAGAACCAAGCCAATTCAAAGGTCTATGTCTCGCTTCAGAGACATACCGAGAATATGAAAAGGAAACACATCAGCATACTCTTGAAGAATAGGGTGACCATCAAGAGCGATTTCTCGACTCTCTTCCTCATCCACATCCTCAAGAGCAACTACAAAAAGTTGACACCCTCAACGCATACACCGCTTAAGTTGCATAGAGGAAATCATATGTAAGGATATCAATCTCTGAACTCCGATGATCCTCACTTTCTTGCCATGATCATCTAAACACTCTACTATCTTCTGACAATAGTCTACAGGAGCATTGTAAGATGACAGCCACTCCATCCCCAACACAACTCCATAAGACCCTAAAGGAATGACTCGAAGGTCAACTGAAGTAACAAAGGGTCCTAGGTCCAACTCACAACTAGGAATGAAGCCATCTACGAAAACACCCACACTGATAGCCAACTCTACTTGCCACCTATCCGCCTGCTTAGCAGAAGCAAGCCCGCACCACTCCATAATGGATGAAGAAATGAAATAATCTGAAGCACCGGAGTCAAAAAGTATAGAGATAGGAATACCGCACAACACACCTACAGTCTCAATCACTGTACCTTGATGCTCAGCCTAGCGGTCATCAACCGGTGCAAAAACTCTATGGGATCTACCTGCATCCCCCACTGTCGACTCTGATGTGGTTGGCCTCTGACTACCCATCTGGTGAGAATGTTGAGGGCACTGAGCGACTACGTGGCCAAGCTGACCATGGGAGAAGCAAGATCCCCTACCAGGTCCTCTACCTCCAGATGGCCCACTGGATTGCTGGAAGCTTCCCCTACTAGGGGCCTAAGATGCACCCTAAGCGGACTGCCCAGGAAAACTCTGTCTACTCCTCTGCCAGTTCCTGTTCTTCTTATGCTAAGGGTTGTCACTCTGCTAGCCCTGAAATTGTTTCAACCTTGGCTGAAAGCTCGATTGTTGTTGTTGCCCACCCTTAGCAGGTGCTTGAGAACCCCTAAAAGGTGCAACTGTATGGGACTGATTACCTCTAACTCTGGACCCACTGAAAGGCACACTCTCGATTTGCACTCTAGACTGACCGCCATGCGCACAGATAAGGTTCTTCTCCACTTGCCTGGATTTCACCATGACTACCTCTACTGAAGCAGGCTCAAACACTCTCACTCCTCTACTGATGTGGTCGTTGAGACCCCTCAAGAAGTGTTGAACTAGCATCGCCTCATCGTTGCTAATATCGACATATTGTTTGAGTTCATAGAACTAGTGCTCAAACTAATCTACTGACATGCCAAATTGGCGCAAAGCATAGAACTCATCTACCTATGACTATCTCCACTGAGGTGAGAGAAATCGTGCCTTGAATCTCTTCAGAAAAATCTCCCATGATACAATGCTAATGCTCACATTGATCCTCTCCTCCTCTAACCGCCACTAGATAGATGCAAAAATATCAAGACGCATGATGGCACATCTCGCCTTAGTGTTTCTACCATACAGATGCATGGCAAAACACAGATCTAGACTAATTAGATAGGTCTCTGCCTCGAGACTGGTACCTTTACTATCAAAGAAAATGAGGATGGGACCTCATCAAGTCCCTCATGTGTCCCATGGTAGTTGAGTCCCGGTCTATTGGTACCTCTCTCCTTCTGGGAGATCTCTCTCTCTCTCTCTCTCTCTCTCTCTCTCTCTCTCTCTCTCTCTCTCTCTCTCTCTCTCTCTCCCCTCCAGAATCTGTTGATGCGACTCTCCAACTTGAGCATGGATGGGCTGATCAGCCCCAAGTCCGGGGCCTAGTCTGGCTAGCACTTCATGAAACATCTACCTCAACTCTTCCCTTTTGGGAACCTTCTCTCTTGCATGTTGCTCATCCTGATGAACAGACTAAACCTAATCCACACTCACATGAGTGGGTGATGGTGAAGGACTATGGTGGTCGGAACCTCGACCTCATCCCCCACCTCTACCTCTATTGCGGCCACCAACACGGCCACTACCCTTGGCTCTCCTAGCCATGACCTAACACTACAAAGAGAAAAAGGTTTAGATCTACGTCAAGGATAATAGCAAGGAAATGCAAACACTAATACCTACACAAAAGGTCAAGCTGAATGGGCTCATTATAAACCAGACTACCTAGTGTTGAAACTTGGCTTTGATACCAAATGTAATGGCCCGCGAGGAACCCCAAAGGAATAACCACACAGCTAGGAAACTAAGGGTGAAATAAAAAAACTTAAAGTATAAATCACATTAAGTGCATTAATTACTACATTGTACAATAATAACACAATCAAAAGACTAACACAAGAATTCCTAAAGGGTTACCAACGAATAATTCAACTAAAGGTTAAATTCCAAAATTACGACTAACCCAATCATCCATCATTTACTCACTGAACATAATAAACCATATATAACAATAGATTACACCATTTAAAGATTGAAAGGGTAACAATATAATTTTCTCTTCAATAAAGCACTCACACAAATCATAAAGATAGCTCATAAATAACATCCAAAACTTAGGATTACATTGATCATAAAATACATTGCTTCCAATAATACATATAAAGTTTATCTTTACCAAATACAAGATTACATAAATTCATTGATACAATTGACCACATAGGTCTCAAAAGGACAATAATCTCCAACATGAGATAGCGCATGAGTCACGAACCACGAGAAACACCTGCAAAGCCAATCCTCGCATGATGGTACGAACAATAACATCTGATGGGAAGTGGCACTACCACCCGACCATGTGATCCCAAAATGGAATCACCCCACTGTGCTAGGAGATAGCAGAGGACCCTCAAGCAAGCATAAGAAAGACAAGGATGACCAAACAATACGACTCCACAATAATCCAAGTGACTCGACATCACAATACTCAAGTGACCCTAAAGAGAGAGTGTCATTGCATAGCTTATGATGGTTACCCTAGGTATGTCTTCATAGGTCCCGACCCCCATCCTGGGTTATCCTGGTAACCTTTCCCAAACCTTCAGCTCCATCTAAGTCCCATGCGGACCCTACCAACCTTTCGTGAAGACAACATGGTCGGTTTGCCATTCCAGGCCTTCCTACTACATCTTGAGCCTATACGAGCACTCAACCATGCAAGGGGTACAATATCTTATATAATGTTAAAACTGCCCACCCCCTAATCAATTATTAGGTTATCACTTATTATCTGACTTTTGAGGGGTTATCCTGCCATCCACTTCGGGCACAGCCCCCACTCAAAAGCCACTCTCTCATAGGACAGTAAACGAACATGGTCACTCTACGAGGACCCTATGGCAAAACATGTTGTGTCCTGGAGACAACTGAGAGGGGGTGGGTGAATTAGTTGTCTAATAAATTCAACCAAAATTAACTTAAGCAAAACTTAATGCTTAATACCGGTAAACCAAACTTTATGTCGCTAGACAGTCTTAATAGTTAATTGTAATACTGGTAAAGATTAATACATGAAACAGAAAGACAATAACATCCACAACACATAACCCAAATGTTTGTACGTGGAAACCCTGTAAAGGGAAAAACCACGGTGGGAAGCCTTACCCACAATCAAATGATACTACTGTAGATAGTATGTGTGTACAATATAGATTCTGCACATGCAGAAAGGCCAACTGCCTAGAGCTCACTTTTCAATCACAAAATGAGAGTCACACTGACTACAATTGGATGGTTAAATCCAATGATAATGTACTGCACAAAATAGCATCTTCATATGTTGGATTCAGTACTGGTTTAGTTCTGATTGCCTTCACAAAATCCTTCCTTCAACCTTCAAATGATGTCTGCATGTATAGCTCTTCTTATTTTCGCATATACCTTATTGCAATCCTTTTTGCATTCACTCTACGATCTTACAAATGAGATCTTACATTTATACCATAACCTAAGACCAATTGAATAGGTCGGCTCACTAAAAGATATTACAAGTAAATCAATATCCGATGCATGATGTTGGCTCAATGCATTTACAATAATAATAAATCATCTCCATAACATGTCGTGCTAATTTGGAATAGATATGACTGTCGGTGCTTATCCTGGACCTATTTGCTGGTAACAACAAATATGCAAACCCGAATAAACAGTTAACCAAATTGCCAAAACCAAGTGATCGAATAATGTCTTTAACCACAACCAAGTAGTTTCCAATTCATTCCAAGTACTGATGAATAATATAATCTCCCGCTGAACCAAATACCAGTGACTTTGCATAAGTCTCTGACTTGCCGGTGAACATAACCAAAATCTCCAAGTGCTGATAAGTGTTGACAAGTGATGACAAGTGTTGACATCAATGACAAAACCATATCAACATATCCAAATTGCCAACAATCTCCCCCTTTGGCATTGATGGCAACACAAGATGGAAAAACTATCAAAGTGCCAAAACAGAAATGCCAAAAACCAAAAACCAACAATCTCCCAAAATACAGATACAAAGAGTAATCAATCTCTCCAACAATCTCTCCCCAAAGTAACAATCTCTCCCCCAAGGCATAATGTGTTTTTCCATATCAATCTCTCCCCCTTTGACATCAAATTCCAAAGAAATACAAAACCAAATACAATTAGTTCAAAGAACTTATCACAAAATACTGACTCATTCAATATACTAACTACTCCCCCTGAGAAGTAGCTCTCCTCATCAAAGCCGAAATAAAAGATTTCTTTGTTAATTATGTCGGTTGATGACAAACATTAACTATCTAAGTCTTTACTAGTGGCAGTAGGACTACAAGTTTCTCTCTGAGATACTCAAATTTTTCCTTAGGCAAAGGTTTTGTAAAAATATCTGTAATCTTCTCTTTAGTATTCACATAAACCAATTTCACTTCTTTTGCTTCAACATTCTCCTTTAGAAAATTGAATTTGATAGAAACATGTTTAGTCTTAGAGTGAAATACTGGGTTCTTAGATATATCAATTACTGCCATATTATCACAGTAGATAGTTATAGGTTCCTTGCATTTTACCTTTATGTCCTTCAACATTTGCTTGATCCATAATACTTGTGTACAGTTAGTTGCTACTGCAACATATTCTGATTCTGTTGTTGATAGGCTTGTACAACTCTGTTTCTTGCTTAACCATGAAATTAGTCCGCTACTAAGAAAAAATGCTCCACCGATGGTGCTTTTTCTGTCATCCACATCTCCTGCCCAATTAGCATCTGTGTATGCACATAAGTCAAAATTTTCATCTCTAGGATACCATAAACCAAAATTTGTAGTGCCTTGTAGGTACCGTAAAATCCTTTTCACTATTGACTCATGATTTTCTTTAGGATTACTCTGAAATCTTGAAACAATACATATTGCATTCATAATATCAGGTCTTGTTTGTGTCAAATACAGTAAACTTCCTATCATAGATTTGTATCTAGTCGGATTAACAGGTGTAGATTCATCCTTCACAGATAATTTATCAGTTGTAGTCATAGGTGTGCTTACTGGTTTACAGTTTTCCATGCCAAATTTATTTATTAATTCCTTCAAGTACTTAGATTGACATAGGAATATACCTTTATCAATCTGTAAAATTTGCAATCCTAAAAAGAATTGTATCTCTCCAATCATAGACATTTCAAATTCTTGCTGCATTTTGTTAGAAAAGTCTTTACACAAACCATCTTCTCCTCCAAAGATTATATCATCAACAAAAACTTCAATAACCAAGATGTCATCATTAGTCACTTTATAGTATAGATTGTTGTCAGCATTACCTTTAGTGTAACCAAGCTTCAAAAGATATTTGTCCAATCTAGCATACCAAGCTCTAGGAGCTTGTTTCAATCCATATAAAGCTTTCCTTAACCTGCAGACCATGTCTTTGTTATCTGTCAAAGGAAATCCATCAAGTTGCTCAATGTAAACTTCTTCTTCAAGATCTCCATTCAGAAATGCACATTTAACATCCATTTGATATACTTTATAGTTCTTGTGTGCTGCAAAAGCCAATTAAAGTCTGACTGCCTCAATTCTAGCTACCGGTGCAAAGGTTTCATTGTAATCAATTCCTTCTTTCTGAGAATATCCCTTACACACCAATCTTGCTTTGTTTCTAATTACCATGCCATCTTCATTAAGTTTATTTCTGAAAACCCATTTAGTTCCAATTACATTTTTGTCTTTAGGTCGGGGAACTAATGACCAAGTGTTATTCCTTTCAATTTGTTCCAATTCATCTTCCATAGCTTTAATCAAATATTTATCTTCACATGCCTCATTAATTAATGTAGGTTCAATCTGAGAAATAAGACATACCTCCTCATTTTCCAATCTTCCTCTAGTCATAACTCCTTAAAATTTGTTTTTAATTATCAAATCTTCAGAATGATTCAATCTTACATACCGAGGTGTTTTTGCTTGTTGTTGTTCTTCAATGACTGTTGAATCTCCAGATGATGCTGGTGTAACTAGATCACCATTCTGTACCGGTGGGTTCATAGTAGGTTCATTTGTGATTATCTCTATTGCCAGTTCAGAGTCTGTGTACCTTGAATTTCCTCTAAATTGTTCATCAATTTTCACATTTGCACTCTCAACAATTTTCTGCAATCTCTTGTTAAAACATCTATATGCCTTACTCTTAGATGAATAACCAAGAAATATTCCTTCATCACTTCTAGGATCAAATTTTCCAATATACTCATCTCTTCTAATATAGCATTTACTTCTAAATATTCTGAAATATTTAAGAGTAGGAGTATTACCAAATCATAGTTCATGTGGGGTCTTACCGGTTTCTCCTCTGATGTGAGTTGTTGAATGTATAAACAGCTATATTGACCGCTTCTCTCCAATATATATGAGATAGATTTGCTTCCGATATCATACTTCTGGATACATTCAAGATAGTTTTGTTTTTCCTTTCCACAACTCCATTCTGTTGGGGTGTCCGGGATGCTGACAACTGTCTTTTGATCCTATTCACTTCACAGAATGCATTAAATTCCTAAGATGTGAATTCACCTCCTTGATCTGATCTCAAACATTTGATTTTCTTGCCGGTTTCATTTTCTACCATCACCTTGAATAGTTTAAATTTCCCAAATGCTTCTGATTTTTCTCTGAGAAAAGTAACCCAACACATTCTAGAATAGTCATCAATGATTAGCATAAAGTATCTATCTCCTTGTATACTTCTAGTTCTTGTTGGACCATATAAATCAGTATGAATTAAATCAAGAACATTGTTAGACTTCTCCAGAATACTCCTGAAAGATGCTCTAACTTTCTTTCCAAATTGACATTCCTTACATACCGGATTGTGAGGTTTAACAATCTTAGGTAAATCTCTAACTACCTTAGTAGTACTAATTTTCACAATGCAATCAAAACTTACATGACAAAGTCTCTTATGCCATAACCAACTTTCATCAATATGTGCAATCAAAATGCTTTCTCATTATTGTTTAAATGAAAGATATTACCTCTAGTCTGATTACTGGTTGCAATTTCCAAACCAGTTCTGTTAAAGATTTTGCATTTACCATTCTTGAATTGTAACTGAAATCCTTTCTCAACTAATTGACCAACACTTAAAAGATTATGCTTCAAACCTTCAACATAGTAAACATTATCAGTATTGTGCTTACCATCAAAAGATATGGTGCCTTTTCCTTTGATCAAACAAGCTTTATCATCTCCAAATCTTACTAGACCTCCATTGTAATCTTGAAAGGTTAAGAATTTACTCTTATCACCAATCATATGATGTGAACATCCTAAATCAATAATCCATTCATCCTTATCTTCAACTTTAGTTGTTAGGGCCTGCTCTACCAGTTGAACAGTAGGTGTCAGTTGATCTTCTGTTATAGTAACAAAAGCCCATCCATTGTCTCTCGGATCCTCAACAGAATCATCAGTAACTCCTTCATCAATATAATAACAAGATTTGTCTCTATTCTTCTTAAACTTGTATTTCTGATAGTCAGGGTTAGGCTTATATGTTCTTTTAGCTTCTTCTCTTAGTCTTGCATGTCTATCAGGACATCTAGAAGCCATATGACCAATCTTATTATAGTTAAAACATTTAAAGGGTGCTTTACCTTCATACTTACTTCCAATTGGACCTTTAGGCATTTTCCTTGCAAATAGTGCTTCAAGTTCTTCAAGTTCTTCATTTTCTCTCCTGCTTTCTTCAAGTTCTCTTGCATAGAAGGCTTTCCAATCAGATTTATCATTTAATGATGATGATGCAGTAGTTGATGATGATGCCTTAAAAGCTAGGCATGTCTTGATAGTAGTAACAGGACCAAATTCCTCAAGCTCAAAAATTGAAAGTTGTCCAACCAAGGTGTCTCTAGATACTGATGCATTGGGCATTGTTCTTAATTCATTTATAGCAGTAACTTTCATTTTATATGCCGGTGGTAAAGCTTTTAAAACTTTAGAAACAATCTCATCTTCACTTAAGGTTCCTCCACAATATTGTATACCCAAAACAATTTCATTTACTCTTTCCATAAAAGCAAAAATTCTTTCTTCCTCTTCCATTTTCAAATTTTCATACCTGACCCAGAAGCATTCAAGTTTTGCAATTTTGACTGTGGAATCTCCTTCATTCAATTTTTCAAGTTTTTCCCAAATAGCTTTAGCAGTAGATCTATCTGACAATCCCATGACTTGTTGATCTATCAATGCGCTCAAAAGTGTTTCTCTTGCTTTGCAATCATTTTCTTCATCTTTAGCCAAGTTAGGTGGAATAGGTTGACCTTGAGTAGGAGCATTATAGCCATTCCTTGTAACATCCCATATTTCCTTTCCAATGCAATTCAAGTGTGTCTCCATCCTAATCTTCCATATGCCATAGTTAGTTCCATCAATTTTTAGACTGTCCTTCTTGAAATAGTTAGAAGACATTGGATCTCCTCAAGCTATTAAACTTTTGAAAAAAGAGGACTAAGCTTTGATACTAATTGTTAGGTCCCGGAGACAACTGAGAGGGGGGTGGGGGGGTGAATCAGTTGTCTAATAAATTCAACCAAAATTAACTTAACCAAAACTTAATGCTTAATACCGGTAAACCAAACTTTATGTCGGTAGATAGTCTTAACAGTTAATTGCAATACCGGTAAAGATTAATGCATGAAACTTAAAGACAATAACATCCACAACACATAACACAAATGTTTGTACGTGGAAACCATGTAAGGGGAAAAACCATGATGGGAAGCCTTACCCACAATCAAATTCAATACTAATGCAGATAGTATGTGTGTACAATATGGATTTTGTACATGCAGAAAGGCCAGCTGCCTAGAGCTCACTGCTCAATCACTCACACTGGCTACAATTGGATGGTTAAATCTAATGATAATGTATTGCACAAAATAGCATCTTCATATGCTAGATTCAGGACCGGTTTAGTTCTGATTGCCTACAAAATCCTTCTTTCAACCTTCAAATGATGTCTACGTGTATAGCTCTGCTTATTTTCGCATTCACTCTACAATCTTACAAATGAGATCTTACATTTATACCATAACCTAAGACAAATTGAATAGGTCGGCTCACTAAAAGATATTACAATAAAACCAATTACAAGTAAATCAATATCCGATGCATGATGTCGGCTCAATGCATTTACAATAATAATAAATCATCTCCATAACATGTCGTGCTGATCTGGAATAGATATGGCTGTCGGTGCTTATCCTGGACCTATTTACCGATAACAATAAAAATGAAAACCCGAATAAACAGTTAACCAAATTGCCAAAACCAAGTGATCGAATAATGTCTTCGACATAACCAAGTAGTTTCCAAGTCATTCCAAGTACATGTGAACAATATAATATGTCAGTGAACCAAATACCAGTGACTTTGCATAAGTCTCTGACTTGCCGGTGAACATAACCAAAATCTCCAAGTGCTGATAAGTGTTGACAAGCGATGACAAGTGTTGACATCAATGACAAAACCATATCAATATATCCAATTTGCCAACAAAACAAATAACCATAACACCACTTTCCAAAAACAGGTGGTCAAAAACAAAGACATACTAACTCTTGGTTAACCATAAGGAATAAGCACTACATGGTTAAAACAACGAGGTCATCATACATCACTTGGTCAAGAGATACAAAATATGTCACAACAGGACGAATAACAAAGACAAGAAATCACACAAAATAAACCCTTTGCAAGAAAAGCTAAATTTACTAAAATAAAAAATAAAATATTAAATATTAAATATATATATATATAAATATTTACAAATAAATTTAATAAACTAAAATATAAATTTAATCCCATTATATAAAATAGCGGTCACCATTTTAAACATACCGCGAAGAGGGGAATAAGAACGGAGCGGTGGCATAAGCCTACGCGTGGGTAGTGCTACTATCGAAAGGTAGCAGTCACTACCGACTGGTAGTGTTGTTGCCGACCGGTAGCAGGCACTACAACTGGTAGTGTTGCTACCAACTGGTAGCAGTCACTATCATGGGTAGTGCTGCCACCCGCGGTAGCAGTCACTACCGACCGGTAGTGATACTACCTCACGGTAGCAGACACTACTGTCCCACGTGGTGGGACTAGCCCGCCACATGGGCTTACATTTTTTATTTTTTATTTTTTTTTTAAATTAATTTAAAATTAAACCATTCCCAGCACCAATCATTGGTAAAAACATACAGTGAGCAGATAATAATTTTTGAAATGATAATCTTCAATAAGGGATTATGGTAAACACTAAAGCATAGAAGACCCAAATATATAAACGTCTTGGGCAAAATCAAAAGAATTTTAAAGAGATAAGAGGGAATTTGATTCATTAATTGATCTCTTCATACACAGGAAGAATCCTTGCATCATGCAAGAGGCAAATTAATAATTTTTGCTAGCATAACCCCCAAATCTTGGGCAAATAGATACTTGCAATCATACAGAAAACCAAATCTATTCCTTTCTACACAAAATAGAGGAAATAAACCGACAACTAAATTTTTGCCAAAACATGAAACACACAGCCAATAGAACATTGAACCATTTCCTTTCAACATGCACACATTTGATTTAGAATTCAATACAATTCAATCACAACTACTGTATTTTCCAAATCCAAATTCCGACAAGAATCTTCTATAAGATTTCACAATTCTAAACATACACACTAGAAGAAAACTCAAAGATTCAAATTTTAATTACAAAACAAGAAGGAAACTACCCAACCTACAAAGCAATCCAGGAAGCAAATTTGTGGAAGAGCTTCAACCTTGCATACCAATTCCAAATCCAAGCTCCTTCTTCCAAATGGATTTTCAAATTTTTGTATTAAAAAATAAGCCTCCCTCTTCCCGTGAACTCACAGGAATATATGGAAAAATATTTTCAACCTAAACTTTCTAGGTTAAAAGTTTCCTCCACCAATAAGAATAAACTATTTAAAAAAATAAAAGAAATCTGATTTACCTTTTCCATGAAACAATTATTTTTCAACAAAATAAAATCCAAAAGCTATATAAAAAGGTAAAAAGGAAATGCCTTTATTTCTTTTTTTCATTTTCTTTTTTTTTCAATGAGACTTTATTTCAACAAGAGCATTTTAAAATTTAACTATTAAAGCATATACTTACTTCTTTTTCCCAATATTTTAATATGACTATAACACAATATATTAAACAATTTAACCATTTGAATCTAGCAACTCATTTATTTAATTAAATCGATAAACTCAAAAGCATAATAATTAACTAGTTACGCCAACACAAAATAGCATCATTCACTCAATTTAATAACCATTCAAATAATCGGAAGCACGCAAAATGAGGAATGATCAAACGACGACTCACAAAATGACAATACCAAAGCACTATGAATCGCATACCGGTCAAACGAGAAAGACGACCGACTGACAACACTCACATGAGTGTAACTGCGGGTCAAGTTAGGGTCCAACAACTATCTCCTCCACTCCAATTGGACAGATAAGGCACACTCAGACCTGTGAAACTAGGTGGAGTTGATATCCCATACCTACCCGGTACTTGTACCTGCAATGTCGTGCATCAACTAACCACACGTGCATATAGACAAATATATGAACAGACATGACACACACACTGATGAAGGAGAATCATGATGTTCCTTGTCTCACAGGAGTGAGTGAAGGAAAACCATCCCCTCGCATCCCATACACTTGCAGACACAAAACATATAAATAACACATCACGCATATAAAGTAAATGTCAATCCATCACAATAATCCATAAAAATTAACATTTAATCATAAGTATTTAAATACTACATGAACGCATACACCACATATCAAGTTAAAGAATGTAATAATATCGCATAAAGTCTGATAAAGTATAAAAACAATGTATCCACTGAACAGTCTACTAAAGTCAAACATAAGTCCAAAAAGAGTATGATCGAGAAAGGGTACTACATCCTAAGTTGATATATTGATCTGATGGATATTTAAGCATTTTATGGCTCCAACAAGATGGATTGTCCTTTTTGTGGATGATTGTAATACCTATGGTTGAGCAAGAGGGATCATTCCTTGCTCATGAATATTGATTATTTACAAGGCTCTTGATTACTTTATGTGATTTGGCATTATGGCATTTTAGTTATTAATTCATATTTGAATACTCATATGTGGATATTATTATATGGATTTGAATGAGCCTCATTGTTATTGTTGTTGTTACCCTAAGGTCTTGGAACATGGTTAGGGGGAGTGGGATTTCATGTGATGGTAGAGGCCATGAGAGATAGGTTGCTAAGAGGTTCCTTGTAAGGATGCTTGGAGTTTAGACCACCAAGAACACATTGGAAGTTTTCTTGTTTTAATAAGTGATAACCTTAATAATTAATTATATGGGTTGGGTAATTAGGATTCATCTTATTAAGATAATAAATTGGTTTTGGTGCCCCATCTCATAGCCCTAGAGTGGAGACTCAATATGAGATTAGGAAGATCGTGGAGACGGTAAACCGAACTCCCTTGATTCTCTCATAGGTTGAGACAGTTCCGAATGACTATCAAGGGTAATGGGTGGAGATCCCATAACTATTCCTTTTATGTGAGGAGAACATGTGGAGACACTCTTCCGTACATGTGTCCTTGGTTCTTATGCCTTGATTGTTGGATGCTTTTGACTTATCCTTGTGATGTGATTTGGATTATCATTCATGTGGTTGCTTTTTAGATATGGTTAATGTTATGTTCATGTCCTTTGGTTGTTAGGTGTCAGTCTATGTCTAGAGTGTTTGTGGGACCTTGTTTCATTTTTTATAGCATGGGAGGTGGTTCCTTATTGGTTCCACACGGTCAGGTGGTTTGATGCCTTCTTCCATTCAATTTTTCTTCTTTGTTGGATGATTGTGTGTGTGGGTATGGAGTCGTTATCTCTTCAGTTGTGCTTGGTTACTTGGAGAAGATGCTATGTACTCTTATATTAGTTGGGAGACATAATTGTAATATGTACCATGAGATAGTCCTAATGATAGATTGGAAACTATGTATCTCAATGTAAAAGGATATTGTATCCATATCAAATAAGATATTGATGTAGTAGGTTGTGGTTATGATTCTTGTGGTAAAATATGTTGTTTTGATCCTTGTTGGACATTTGATGTATCTTGGATATTCATTATTTATGTAATTAGAGATTAAGATTCATCGTTAACTAAATGATGTTATTGGAATAGTAATATGTGCATCTTAAGACTCAAAAGATAAATGGTAGTTGGACTAAAGTAGAATGTGTTCATGATGTATGGTTAAATGAATTATTTTTTATGTCATTGAAAGAAGTAATTGTTAGGAATTAATGTTAGAATGAATTAGATAATGGTAGAGATCATGATTCTTATGTTCTTGGTGTTATGTTAAGTAATGACGTTGAGATGCCCTAGGGAATGTTAATTGATGAGATGTATTTTATTTTTGTTTGTGTATTATGTCTTATGATCATGATTTAAGTTGATTATGTGCATGTCTAGTTGATGTTTAAGTATATGAATGATTATTGAGTTATAAATGTCACATTAGTTTAAAATATAAAAAAATTATCTCTATTTTCATGTTAGTTGGTTAATTTCTCTAGGGTATTTTTGGCGAGCATTACAACTCAACTAATGAAAAGGGAAGAAAATAATTATTTCAAATAAATGGATGCTCCTTATACTAAATTTGATTCTATTGGTAGTCTTTAAGTCATTGATTTCAAGAAAATTCCTCAGGCTCCTATTTCTAAAGAAGATAAACATAATAAATTATCTCTTTGTGGTGAAACAATCAACCATATTTCTAACTTGAACAATATAATAGAGGACATGAAAGAAAATATGAACAATATGATGAGATTTATTACTATGATTATGAATACATTGGTCACCATTATTTCTTTATTGTAGGATAAGGATTGTAAACAACAAAGAACCTCCAACCTCACCAAGGAGGATGATAATTTCTTTAAGTTCTTATCTAAGGTAGAGGGAAAGTCATATCCCCCCTAGTGCTTCTATGTTTTTCTTCAATTTCTTATTTTTCTATTTCTTTTGGTTAAATATTTAAGTATTGTTAAAATACCATTTTTATCCAATTTGGAGATATTTTGACTTGCCTAAGGGAAGATCTTGTAATAGGTTAGGCCCTTTCTTTCTCACTTAACTAATAAAAAAAAAATTATTTTACATGAAAATTTGAAGTATTTGATAATTCCTTGTCTTACATTACTTTATATTTTTTTATCTTTTACCAATAGCATATTTTAAATTGGTTAAACTATATTAGTGTATTTGAATGTTAAGAACTAGGTGTAACAGTTAAATATTACACCACTAGAAATGAAACCTTAGAGGATTTGATTTTTATTTTTCATTTGGTCAAATTAACATCTTACATGCTATTTTTTTAATTTTTTTATTAAAAGCCAGTAAACTTATTATTTTCAAATGATTTCCCTAATCTTCACCTTGTATGACTTTTGTACTTCAAAGAAACTCTTTTCAGATTCACCAAATGCTAATACAATACCTTCATAACTTATATTGATCTCAAATTATCCCTTGACACGTAAACAAGACTCCTTTAAATTGTCTTATATTTTATCTAATTTCCACAAAACCTCTCCCTTCTTTCCAAACACTTATTTTAACCATTCCAAAACTTAGTTGACCTATTCTCCCACCCCTAATAGTTTTCTCTTCACATTTTCTTAGCACATAGTTTTCCTATTCCTATACCTTCCCCTTCATTTCTTTAATTTACAACAGCTTCTTAGGATACCCCGAACACACTTTTATCTTTCCTATATCTTACACATAATCTCACTTATTACATTTCCATTTGATCCCTTCTCCCTACTTTGATTGTATCCTATATTACATTCCCTTATCACCTGCATTTCCTATATTCAACCCTAATTCCTTACTTTTCCTACATCTCATCATCCCTTTCACTCTTACTTTTACTCAAACTTATAATTTACATCCATTCATTCAATTAACCATCTAACCTTATTGATTGTATTTTATTTTAATAATTATATCCTTCTTGTCATTTAGTATAATGCACACATTTCCACTTGACCAATAAAATTGTAAAATGTAATCAATAATTTAATGCAAAATAATTACAACAATAAAATGTACATACATACATCATTTCTCTATCTAACTCTAAACAATAGGTTAGACACATGTACAAGGTAAGCATTTTCAACATGAAAGGGACTACAATAATATAAAAATTAGTGTAAGAAAATAAATATGGTGGTGTGCATCCCCATGTAACATTCCCTACACAAAAACATGGTAATTTAAGATAAACATGGTGTTAATACACACAATACCATAGGGGAGTAAGCCCTAAGATTCTCATGGAGAAAAAAGTTGTACTTAATCCTAAAATTTAACTTTTATGAAATAATTGACTACTTATATCAAGTAATCATAGAAGATGCACTTTTATAGCATGATAGATTAATACTGGCTAAATTATTCATTTGCTTAATAATATCGAGATACATGTATGCCTACACAATTTTCTTCAATTTAATTCACTATAATACAATCACATTAACAAATAAATTTATTTAATTCATAATTATAATGATAAAGATAGCCTAACAAATAAATATTTCCATGATCTTATCATTAGAAAATATTAGAAAATCCAATAGTAATATATTTTCAATGTTCAACTAAACTTAAGATAATGACTTTTAATTGAAGTCATCTCCTTCCTTTTCAAACACAAAATTTAAGAGTAGTGAAAGAATAAATTTTATTTAGACATTTAGAAAATGAGAGAAGGGTTAGAAGGATTCTCTTCCATTCTACATTATTTTTATTTTATTATATTTTCTTGTATAGATTAGTTATTTATAATATTACTTAATATTTTTTTATTCTTGGATAAATAATGATGTTGGTAAACATTAGTGTTAGTTATATAAAGTAACAAATTGCATATTCATTAATGTTCTTTTATATTCATTTATCTATAATAAATAAATTGATTTGTAAGTAGTAAGTAAAACACAAAGTAAAAACTCTTTTAATAGTCATGTATTCAAGATATAGTAAGTATTTGTTTTTATTAGACATAAAATAGTTCCACATAAAACATAAAGTAAATAATATCATAAATAAATAATCTTTTAAGTAAAATTTGAAATTTGTGTGTTCATACGTATATGTAGTAATTACAATAACTAAAAATACGTAAAAGAAAATAACATTTAATAAATAAAATAGATCTAAATATTTTAAACTTTTTAAAATAGATGTATTTAAGATATTTAAATTACAATATAACTTCTACATATTAAATTGACCTGAATATTATAATATATAAAATATTGTCCTAGACTTTAATATAATACAAATAAACTAGATATAAGTGATTATATTGAAAATTCATCATTACATAATATAATTAAAAAAATATATGATAATAAATACTATCTTTTAAAATATAAAATACCCTTTTTAAAAACACTTATTGAAAAATAAGGAAGCTTAATTTTCTTAAAACTTTTTCTAGTTGTATCAATGTCTTTGAATGCAAGTAAGTCACTGGTGGTGGGAGTTCATTTACATTCTAGTACACTAACATAAAAATCATTTAATATACAATATAAGTTTAATATACTTGGGGTTCATCCTATAGCACAACGGTATAGCTACGAGCCTCCTTCAATGGAGGTCGTGAGTTTGATGCACGGGGCTTGGCCCCTCTCTACCCCCGTCATTGCATTGGTCTGCTGACTTGGCAGACAAAGGCTTTATTTGGCCGGAGAGGTATTTCGTTGTTGGTGCACACTGAGGAGTGATTGATAAATTTGGAGTGTGCTCTTGGTCCTCCCGATGCTCGTTGGTCGATTTCTCTCTATTCGTTGGCTAGGAAATTGACAGTTGTGCTCTCAGGCTGTGTAGGATGCTTCAAAGAGGATGTCTTGGCCCTCGATGTCTTGGCCCTCGATTCATAAATGAGGTCCTCCTTGTGATCTCACTGGTTCATAGCTCAAGTCAAAAGCGCTTACTTAAAAAAAAAAAACTTTAATATACTTAACATATTTTGTAGATGTTATAAACCATAATATATCTTATAATAAAAAGGGTTAATAGATCTTTAGCAATCTCTAATATGAAATATTTTCTTTTTTTTGGTTATCAAGAAACATTATCAAAGTACATAAAGGAATAGATACTTGCAATTATAGACATATTGATATGCCCATAATCCATTGATTGTATTAAGATATGCTAGCATAAACCTTAATTAAGTTATAAATTAAATCTAGAATTCAATATACTCTCAAATTCTGAATAGGAAAATTCATACCACAAGACTTGCGATACAAATATGTATCGCAAATTGGGATGACATGCATGGATTAAGAAGAATAATGAGGAGTTTGAATGGAGTTAAAAGGAAGAAAATTATACAAAAGAATGGAAGGAAAAAAAAGATGAGACTTTGAATAATAAATATAGCTTTGTGTTTGTAAGTTAATTAAAGTTGGATATGTTTCATTTACTAGTACTTCTTTATTTTAATGTGAATGTTTATGAAAACTTTTGATGAAATTATATGCTAATGGGAATGCATGAATTATCATTATGGTTTTGCATAAAAAAATGCATTTTATTATAGATTTATGGGCCTTTATGTCAAACTTGGTGATGTCAATAGTCAATTTCTAATTATTTAATAGAAATAGTAAGGTCCAAAGTCCTCTCAGTTTTATTACACTAGTATAGTAATTGTTTGGTTTCAACTCTTTACTAAATCAAAATTAAAAAATGTTACTTTCTTTTGAACTATAATCTTACTATGTATATGAAGGGATAAGAAATGATTAATAAATTGGAATACCCTACATGTCTACTTGAATTTATAGTTTCCTTGGATTTTATGCTTATTATTTGTAGCATGGAATAGTCGATGCAAGGTTTTTTTTTGGTTAAATAATGTGGCTAAGTGATTGTTTAATTGTTTTTTAAGATAAATTATATGATAACCAAGCCTTTTCTCTATTTAATTGAAAGTCTTTGGGGTAGTCCTTTGTGATTTCAATTTGTAATCAGTTGAGCATGAGGGTGGTCGTTAGTATTTTAAAATGTTTATGTTGTTAGAGTTTGCATTGTAAATACTATTTTGTGAAGGGCTAATTCAAATCTCAAATTTATGACTTGAAAAAATTCATAATTTTCTTTATTCATGTAAAGTTGGATGTGTTTTTTATTAATAAAGCAGTGAGAACAAGGGTATTTAGTGAGACTAATTTATATAATGGATTTATTATACATATTCATATTAAATAATTGACATTAGGATAAATTTGAGACTTAGTGAGACTAATTTATATATATTGTTTTTAAGTGCATGATAGTGAATATTTTACTCTTTGGACTTCAAGATTTGGCTATTTTTTAGCTAAAATAAGAATTATTTCTATATACTTATATAAGCATATAAATATGTCATAAATTGATATAATGATATGCTTATATGAATAACATTCTTAAGGTAAACACTTCATTTGAAGAAGAGTTAGAATTATTTGTGAACGTATGTACATGTATACACACATATGTATAGTGTGTGCATATATACACAATTAATGTAAAGATTTATTAGGTGACTTAAACACATAAAAAATATAATGAACACTTTATATGAGTTTGTTCTATAGTAATGACAATAGAGAATGTAATTGAGAATAATTATATCATATTTTTTATACCTTTGTGAAACATGTGCAATCCCAACCTAGTGGATATCAAACAATAAAAGGCTATATTTGTGAAAACAATATCCGTGTCTCTATTTTATGATTGATTTATAAAACTGAGATACCATGAGATATGGTATTTATTATATTTGAAAACTAATAAATGAAACTATATTGTCAATGTCTAGTTTGAGATAGAGGTGTATGCATAAATGACCATGTAAGTTTACGTGCATATTTATTATAAAATATTTTCCCAAAGTAATGCAAAATTACTGCTTGCATTATTGGTTCATCGTGTCTAAAGTTTCAAATTAATCAAAGGTATCATACTTATCTAGCAAGTATCTAGCGTTGCATGATAGATTATTTGTATTAGCATACAACAATAGCTTTCATTTGGTTTGATGACCTTAGAATTTCTCTGAACTACTATCATGAAGAGTAGGGCCACTTCTAGTAGGAAGGTGTGTAGGAGACAATTGGTCTATGGTTGGATGAAAATAATTAAATTGATGTTTTCCTTCTTGTAGTTGAAATAAAAAAGGGATTATTAGAGACAATATATGTTTCCACTAGTTGTTGTATCATATTAATGTATTATAATTTATCATATGTATATGATGATACATTTAGATGAAAACTATGCACTAGAAATATGTATTAGTTGAATTATAAATATTTGACTATATATGAAAATAAGTCTATTTTCTATTTCTATTTTAAATTATTGAAAAATTTGGAAAAATAAACTAATTTTCCTATATATATGAATTATATGTTAAGGTTAAACTATGTTATTATTTTTATAATCAAATATATAGGAACTATTCAAGTTATTTAATAAACAAAATATCAATATTTTCAATAATAGGTTTGTTGAGTTCATTACGCATGGTATTAGAGCACAGTTCAAACACTAGGGCCTATGAGCTTACCATGCTAAGTTATTCAATAAGATAATTGTATGTGTACCTTGAACCTAGAAATTGGTGGATTAAAGACTTGGAAAAATAAAGGTAAAGAAAAATAAACTCAACAAAAAGTTATAGTTTAAGAAGATTGTAAGTTACTCAAGGGAATCTTAGCTCTCCAAATTTGAGACCCTTACCAGTGCTCTTAAGTGTATTAAGTTAGAAATGGAGAAATAAACTAAACAACCAATTGTTATTCAAGTTAAACCTAAAAATTTGTCTCCAATTCGTGACATGTCTTCTAGGTGTGGTCACAATGCACCAAAGATAAACTTATAGGATATCAAGGAATACCTACATGTAAATCCACCCTCTAGGTTTGTGTTGTTAGATTTTGATGGCAAGAAAGAATGAGAAAAAATTCCTCGCTCAAATATGATAGGTAATATTAAGAAAACCCTTACATAAATAAGGATGTATAAATCCAATATGATAAATTAAAGTCTCCTTTCCATGCTTTAAAATATTACATTTGGCATATTTATGATTCTTCATGTGTAAGAGTTAAAATCAAACTAAATGTTTGCAATCAAAATAAACCTTAAATCTTCTAGACTATTCCTCAGATAAAGAAACTAATTAAACCTAAATGACCTCACCAAGTGAAATCATGGTATAAATAAGTGTAAACATTGGAGGTAATCAAGATGGTTCAAGTGACTATCAATTAATCCAATAGAAGAATTGAATCAAATTCTAACAATGGTAAATAAAACTAAAGAAATATTGGAATCCCTTAACTAATAATTGATAGGGGAAGGTCATGTAATGGCCCACCAAAGAACCCATCAGGAAAAAAAAAGAGAAAATCTAGAATATTTTTATTTGAAACATTTCAAATAAATTTAACAATTTCAATGATAAAGATACAACAATACATGTCACATTTGTATGATTATGTGCACCAAGTGTCACAGGGAAAACTACAACATGAAAGGACACTATAACAAGATCACATCATTGCACAAGTGAGGTAACAATAGCAAAAGACTAACATCAGAATCACTCACCACAAGAAATGGCAAAATTGAGAGAGAGGAAGGATGACTACTCAACAATGTTTGACACAAACCACAATTGCATCCTCCTACAAATGTTAGGATTCCCACAGATACTGAGAGGGGGGGTGAATCAATATCTAACTGGTGAGTAGTATTTCTTAAGTTAAAACATGCAAAACATAAAATAGCAGTATACCGGTATGCAAGAATTAATCCAATAACAGAATCAGAAACATCCACATGAAAAGAACACCATAACACAAGATGTTTAACGAGGAAACCTAGTGTGGGAAAAACCTCGGTGGGATTTGTGACCCACAATATTCACTTACTGGCCAATAAGAGAATATTACTTACAATAGGGGCCTGCACATGCAGGAAGGCCAACTGCCTAGAGCTCACTGCTCAATGAGAAGTCACACTGACTTACAATGAGGATTATACTAATCCAATGATCTGTACTGCTTTACAATAGTATCTCCAATGCTAGATTCAGTACCAGTTCTAACTCTGTTCTTTACATATACCCTTGACCTATAATTCACACATTAGGTCTGCCTAATAATTTTCTTTATGCTCACTACTTTACTTTTTTAAATGTCTACAATGATCTCCTTTATATAAAAGAGTCATTTTACAATTTGCCAAGTCGGCTTACAATAATAATCAAAATATTACATATCAAAAATCCTGTCGGCCTCTATGCCGGTATACATCTTTTCTTCTGTGTCGGTGTCGGTTCCGGTGTAGAGTGATCTATTTGATGCTGGTGCACTATCTTGCTTGTGTAATGCTTTGTCGGTATGATGTATTGTCGGTGTCATAGGATTGCAAGGTTGTCATCAATGACAAAACCTTCAATCACACACAATGTCTCATTGGAGTGTCCATATGCCAACAATCTCCCCCTTTGGCATTGATGGCAACACTCATGAGAAATTTCAAAAAGTGTCCAAAATGTGTAGTCCAAAAAATTTACCAAAAATATGAAGGGCTCCCCCTGAGCATATGATTCCTGTCTTTGAACTTTCTCATCCTACTACTCCCCCTTTGGCATCAATGATAAAGGTTGTCAAGATGTTAGTAGAGTTTGCAGTTATACCTGTCCATATCCTCAACCTTGTAGTTGGGTAGTTACTATCTGAAAAAGATCACCCAAAATTAAGTTTATACTATCCATAAACTTTTTGCTATCTTTTATTGTTGTTCCAGTCCTCTTCACAATACTGGTGAGATGCTGCAATTGTTCTACCAGTGTTTTACTTCCCTGTGCTAATGCCTCTGAGATTTCCTTCCGTAGAGATGCTAGATAGTCCAATCTTGGACTCAGTTTAGATCTCAAGTGTTTTGCCTTGTTTATTATTGTCTCTTTCTCTCTTTGTTGTTTAAGCAATTCTTCCTCAAAATTTGCTAACTTATCTTCAAAAATAGATAGTGAATCTGGTGAGTTGACAAAATTGTCTGCAAGCTTGTTTATCTCTTCCTGTGTCTTGCTTATTTTCTTGCCAATATCTACAGTCAGGAAGTTTGTTTTGCATGTGTCTTTATACATGTTTTTATACTCTTTTAACAAACTACACAGTTCTGATAGAAGTGTGTCAAAGTCTCTATTACACTTCTTTATTTCTTCTTCAAACAATTTCTATTTCTCCTTTTCTACCATGTCCTTTACAGATTCTTCCTTTATTTTCTCAATATTTACAGAAATGTATTTACATAATGTGTCCAACTGTCCTAAAGAATCTTTATTATCTATATTACAATCAGGAGCAATTATTGTTAGAGTATTCGGGTATTTACTTGATTAATTAAACATTCTTTGTTTAATTATTTAAGTTCCCTTTATCTCTTTTACACTTAAGCTAACTTTAGGTGCATATAATTAATTATTTTAATTAACTATTATGTGCAAACCTAGGTTTTCCCTTTTTAGGGTTTCTTGACCTATTAAAGGTTGAGTTCTTTCTTTTCATTGTAAGAATCACATTACATATTTTTGTGAATATTGAGCTCTCTCTTTTTGAGCATATTCTCTATGTTTTGTATGTTCTTCAGATTTTGCTTCATTGCTTCTCCTTGTAACAGGTTATTCGGCTTGCAGAAGATCTTCAGGCTCCTATGGTGTTGTATTTTCTCAACTCCTATAGTTATGGGAAAGCTATTCAAAAAAATAATGTAATTTGTTATGCATGTAACAAGATTGGGCATATTGCTAAATTTTGTAGAAGTAAAGGTACACCGATAGACAACAAAAATGCTAGCTTGAAAGGTAAAAAAAAAGTTGAAGAGGTTAAGCAAGAATTCTCAAAGCAATGGATTAGAAAAGCTTATCTAAATATTGGGAATACTCCTCCACCGGTAGAACCAACAAATGCTTCACCGGCAGGACAGAGTGATGTTTCACCGGCAGGACAGAGCAGTGCTCCACCGACAGGAAGTTCTTCATCTAATGGAAGAAAATTTTCTTGAGGGTTTGGCAATCTAATGACACATGTGCTATTATTCCCTCGGTTAGAGATAAGAAGTTGAAAATCACTTATTACCAGCAAACAATGTTAAGTGAATACTTAACCGGCATGCAATTAATGTGGTAGATAACGAAAAAGACTTTATAAAATAAGGATTTGGCTCCATTTCATTTCACCGTGATTTCAAACTTTCAGAGAGCGCAAAAAATTCTAAGCTAAGGCATTTCAAGCAAGGAACAAGCACACTCCAAGCAATCATCCATCCAAGACAGAAAAAGGTATTTTATCATGGCATCCACCTCTGTAATTTAATACATAGCGAACCCTACTGTTGTGGAAGTAATTAAAAGACCTAGGCCCGTATTTCAGTTGGTCCCTGAAATAGAAAAGAAGGATGATACCTTAGGTGCATTTTCTCAAATCCCTAAAGGTGTTGTATATGCTGAAGACCCTAGAATGTATATTCACTGCAATATTGAAGAGTTAAGAGACGAGGAAATCAAAACCATGTATAAAACCGAGATATGTGATGATACCGGCAATGTTAAAGCTGAACACAAAATAATTGAAACCCTAGGATTCCCAGAAATCCTTAGCATTCCTAAATTTCCTAAGGATGTGATTAGGATAGAGTTAAGGAGAGTTCATGGAGAATTTTTCTGGTTAGATGCAATTCATAAGATCACCAAGCAAGCAGTAAAGGTTGTCACAGGGTTACCGGCCACCGGTAAAAGACCAGACAAGAACAAGAAAGTTTCAAATGATTTAGTCATAGACCTAATAGGTGCAACATTTGATAAAAGATCTCTAAGGGTCAATGATGTAAAGGATACAAATGTAAGATTCTTAAGTATGATATTAGGTTACAAAGCCACTCATGCCAATAGACTTAACTTAATTTCAAGTTTATGCATTAAGAGTGCTTATGATATGATAACAGACAATGCAAAAATTGACATCTGTGAATGGTTAAAGGATGAATTGATAGACAACCTTGGAAAGATAAAGAAGGATAAGAAAGGAACTTTTAGATTTGGAAATCTGTTAGTATGTCTAATGCTTCATATAACAAAACAGGTTCCCGGTATAGGATATAAAGAACTTGGATATGACATACCGGTAGGAAAGCAACTGACAGAACTGTTCAATACCATGAGTGAGAACAAAGAAAACAACATTCATGACTTTTTCCAAGCACTAAAGACAAAAATGAAGAAAAGGATAAGGTTATCTCAAAAAATTGTAGATAAATACAAAGATGATATATGCTTTGTTATTAAAAAGTATGAAATATAGATGGAAGCAGTCATCCTAAGGACAATCTGGGTAATAGAAATGGGCTATGAGACAGATGAACACATAGTTGAAACTTATGCCAAAGCACTTCTGGAAGCTCTCAATGAACCTAAGGAGGAAGTATTTGGTAGTGCTGAAACAATAGAAAAACAAATACAGTTCAAGAAAAGAGTGAAGAAGGTAGAGGCATTTGTGAGAAAAGGATCCAGACAAGCAAAAGCCATTAAGGAAGATGTATTAAACAAAACCGGCATAATTGAAGATGAGCTGGCAGCCCCACAACCTGAAGCTCATCTATCACTGGTAGGTACTTCTTCGAAAGGAGACATGCCAACAACCTTTAAAAGAGTTGTTAGGAAAAGAGATCCCTCACCGGCAACCACTCCTTCACCTAGAAGGACAAGGCAGAAGCAACAAGCTGTGAGATCTCCAGTCGGAAAGGTCACACCTAAAAAGAAGCTAACTCCTAAGAAAAAGAAAAAGACAAAAACTGACTTGGCACCTCTAGACATTTTTCTAAATGAGATCACAAAGGAAGGAAAACTGAAAAACGTAGGGAAAATTTATGACACCCTATTTGTTGATGAAAAAGGGCAAGTTGAGGAGAGTGTAATATTACATATGGACATGTTCAAAAAGTTTTTGATGGAAGTCATAAATGAAATTCCTGATGATTTATACAAAAAACTTGAGGCCAGAAGGCAAGGAGTAATTGAATTAGACAAGAAAATAAAAATAGAAAAACTACTTGTTGTATATCCAAGAAACTCCCCAAAGGAAATTGATGATCTAATAGCTTGGGCTAACCGGACAGTCTTCTCGACTGCACACTGACATATTTCACTAATGGCAGGAAGAGTTACAGAAGTTTCAGAGGAAACAGAAGATGGTTGGGACATATTTCTGGTTGAAAAAGAAAAACAAGAAGAATATAGGAATCCCAAGCCTATTAAGGTATATCAGAGGGATAAGGACAAAGGGAAAGGCAAAATTGGTGGACCTCCAAGTATAAGGGTTAAAGACAACCTACCTCCACCTGTAAAAATTACAACCTACCTCCACCTGTCAAAATTACAACCCCTGAAAACCAACCGGCAGCTGGAAACATGGATGTAGAGGATAGCAATCCAAATCCTGAAGTCCTGTACACTGTAAATGTTGATACCCAAAAGATCAACATAACAGTTGATAAAGATACAAGTGAAAAATCAGATATGGCTAAAGAGCCTCCGGTAATAGGAAATACAGAGCAACCGACAGAGGATACAGGGAAAAAGATGGAATTTGAGGCACAAACAAAGAAACCAACAGAGCTAAAGGCTCCGGAACAGATGCCACCAGTAAGCAATGAAGCAGGAAAACCAGTGCTAAAGGAAATGCAGACACAAACTGACCTGCCAGAGGTCAATACAAGCATGGTCACTTCCACCGGTAGTCAGTTTGTTGGGTCATCATCAAAGTCAACAAATGTGACTGAGGTATTACTTGAATCCATTAAGAAAATAACTGACTAGAGTTCACAAGCTTACAAAGCAATAGATGATTCAATACCAATTTTGAAGATAATTATAGGAGTTGAGAAAATACAACACCACAGGAGCCTGAAGATCTTCTACAAGCTGAATAACCTGTTACAAAGAGAAGCAATGAAGCAAAATCTGAAGAACATACAAAACATAGAGAATATGCTCAAAAAGAAAGAGCTCAATATTCACAAAAATATGTAATGTGATTCTTACAATGAAAAGAAAGAACTCAACCTTTAATAGGTCAAGAAACCCTAAAAAGGGAAAACCTAGGTTTGCACATAATAACTAATTATATGCACATAATAATTAATTATATGCACCTAAAGTTAGCTTAAGTGTAAAAGAGATAAAGGGGACTTAAATAATTAAACAAAGAATGTTTAATTAATCAAGTAAATACCCGAATACTCTAACACCCCCCCTTAAGCTAGACTTAGGGAGAAGTTAAAAACTAGAACAGCTACTGAACTCAATAAAGATGGGTCCCGACAATAAGGCCTGATCAGGTACCCAAATACAATGAAATCTCTATGAACTAGAGAAATAGAGAAAACCACATGGGAACAAAACTCTACTCCAAAAAGAGATGGAAAAGAATATCATTAAAGCATGGAGACCCTGCAAACTTTATCGAAGAATAACTGCTGATCTGAAGAACATCCACTGAACTAGAACATGACCAGGTAGAGAAAACTATAATCTGCATGAGTGCCCTCAAATGACACTACTCGAATCAGGAGGCAAACAAGGCAAACAACTGAAATCGAAGATACAGATGGCATGAGAAACCAAAGCCTGAAGAGCTGATCAATCGATATCCACTAGAGTGCTAAAAAGTAAAAAACTGAATAAAATATGCATGGAGCAGAAGCTAGAAATAAAACCCATTTTTTGGGAAAGTAAACAGCACAAGCTTTCCAAAAATATAAAGCTTTTGAAAAATAGAGTTCGGATGCTCATTCTACGTCTCCCGAAGTGCAAAAAAGAGACCTCACTTTAACTGCAAAAAAACATAGTCAAATAGAAAAATTGGAAAAAAATACAAACACCATGAGGTTGGCCTCAGAACCAGCTTTTCGACGCCTATTTGTTTTCAAAAAAATGACTCTGTATGCCCAAGATAGGGCCAAAAAACCAAACCCCCCTTGAAAAAGCCAAAAAAGGGAGTCTGGTGGCTTGTTTGGGCGTCTGGTGGCCAGTGGGTGGCGGTCGGGTGGCAGGACGGTGGCCAGGTGGTGGCCCGGTGGCAGAGCGGTTGCCGGCTGGAAAAAAGGGCTGGGAGGGCTGCTGGGGCGGCGGGCTGCAGGAGGCGGCCGGGGAGCGAAGCGAAGGGCGGCCAGAAGCAGCGGCGGCGGCCAAAGAGGAGGTTGGGGTTTGCAGGCGGTGGCGGGCTGGGCAGCCGACAGTGTAGGGAGGTAGTGGCTGGTAGGGAAGCGGCAGCTGGGCAGCGGGAAGGTCAGGGAGCTGGACGCCTGGCGATGCAGCGGGGCTAGGCTGGGCGACGGCCGGGGCCAGGCTGGGCGACGCGCGGGGGACCAGGATCTGCATGGTCGGCGGGGGCCGAAGACCGGGAGCTACATGGCCGGTGGGGGCCAGAGAAACAGCGGCGGGGTCCAAAGAAGGATGGAGGGGCTGCCGGTGGGGGCTGCAGGGGCCGGACTGATAGGTCTGACAGGCCTATCAGTCCGATACCCTGCGGTACCCACAAAAAATGTGCCCAAAATTTTTTTTTTATTAAAAAGAAACAAACCCCCTCTTTTTTTTTCGCTTTTTTTTTTGAAAGATTTTTTTTAAAAGAAAATTTCGGCCTACATGCCATAAAAAGGCAAATTTTTTATTTTTTGGAAAAAAATTTCTCGATCTGTGTGCCAAGGTTGTATGACCTGGATCTGAGAAAAAAATGCTCTCAGAGGCTCAGGAACCAAAATAGGTCAAATTTAATATGACCATAGGGGTTTTCGAACCTTCTGAGCATGATGGTGAGGTTTGTTTAGGCCCAAAGTGCTCAGAAAAAAAGCTCAAACCCTAGGTACATAAAAATTTCCTGAAAGCCCAGATCTGCTTCCAAAGCAAAAATTCTCAAAACAAGAACAGGAAGCTGCAGATCTGAAGCTCTGATACCATATAGGAGTTGAGAAAAGACAACACCACAGGAGCCTAAAGATCTTCTGCAAGCCGAATAACCTATTACAAGGATAAACAATGAAGCAAAATCTAAAGAACATACAAAACACAGAGAATATGCTCAAAAAGAGAGAGCTCAATATTCACAAAAATATGTAATGTGATTCTTACAATGAAAAGAAAGAACTCAACCTTTAATAGGTCAAGAAACCCTAAAAAGAGAAAACCTAGGTTTGCACATAATAGTTAATTAAAATAATTAATTATATGCACCTAAAGTTAGCTTAAGTGTAAAAGAGATAAAGGGAACTTAAATAATTAAACAAAGAATGTTTAATTAAGCAAGTAAATACCCGAATACTCTAACAATAACCTATGCCGGTTTGTGTTCTGTATTGATTAGATAGATGTCCAAATCTTCCACAAACATAACATCTCACATTCATTCTGCAGTTTTCAGAGTTATGAGCAATTTTGTTGCATTTGGAACATTGACCGGTGGGTGGATTGATATTTTGATAATTCCTATATCTACATTCATTTGCCCCATGACCATATTTATTAGAGTTAAAGGATTTTCCATTGAATTTATAAGCATTAGGTGGTCTTACCAGTTTGTTGTGATCCTGAGTATTTGCAGTAGCGGAGCTTTCTCCAACTTCAAAGCCAATTCCAGAAGTGTCACCTTTGAGTTTTTGATTCTTCAATAAGGTACCAAGTTCTTCTGAGCTTTTCTTGAATTTTTTTTTATGTTGATTTGCAGTTTCCAATTCCCTTTCCAAGATTTCTTTTTGTCTCATTAGTTCATTTGAGTCATTTTGAGTATGCAATCAAATCTGTCTTCAACATGTCATTTTCATGGCTAAGTCTTGTGTTCTCATTTGCTGCATCACTTAGTCTTCTGGTCAATTCTTCTTCATTCTTCTTTCTGTCCTCAATCTATTTGCAAAATCTCATAGTCATATCCTGCATTTCATTTTTTGTTGTCATGATCTCTTGTTTCAGCATGCTTATCATATCATTAAGTGATTCCTTTTCATCATTCTCATTTTGCAATTTTTCACAAAGTTCTCTTCTCTTATTACTTGTAACAGTAAGATTTTCTTGAAGTGCCTGAATGATATCCTGAGCTACCCTTAAATCATCTTCTAATTTGATATTTTTCAACTTCTCTGCATCATAATCAGTAAGAGCTCCTTCAAGTTGTTTCATCAGATTTTCCATCTTTACCGGTGTCAAGATCTTCCTCAAGTTGTTAGGCTTCTGAAAATAGAGGACCAAGCTCTGATACCAATTGTTAGGATTCCCACAGATACTGAGAGGGCGGGGTGAATTAGTATCTAACCGGTGAGTAGTATTTCTTAAGTTAAAACATGCAGAACATAAAATAACAGTATACCGGTATGCAAGAATTAATGCAATAAACAGAATCAGAAACATCCACATGAAAAGAACACCATAACACAAGATGTTTAACGAGGAAACCTGGTGTGGGAAAAACCTCGGTGGGATTTGTGACCCACAATATTCACTTACTGGCCAATAAGAGAATATTACTTACAATAGGGGCCTGCACATGCAGGAAGGCCAACTGCCTAGAGCTCACTGCTCAATGAGAAGTCACACTGACTTGCAATGAGGATTATACTAATCCAATGATTTGTACTGCTTTACAATAGCATCTCTAATGCCAGATTCAATACTGGTTCTAACTCTGTTCTTTACATATACCCTTGACCTATAATTCACACATTAGGTCTGCCTAATAATTTTCTTTATGCTCGCTACTTTACTTTTTTAAATGTCTACAGCGATCTCCTTTATATACAATAGTCATTTTACAATTTGCCAAGTTGGCTTACAATAATAATCAAAATATTACATATCAAAAATGTTGTCGGCCTCTATGCCGGTATACATCTTTTCTTCTGTGCCGGTGTCGGTGCCGGTGTAGAGTGATCTTGTTGATGCCGGTGCACTATCTTGCTTGTGTAATGCTTTGCCGGTATGATGTCTTGCTGGTGCCATAGGATTGCAAGGTTGCCATCGATGAAAAAACCTTCAATCACACACAATGTCTCATTGGAGTGTCCATATGCCAACAACAAAAAGATACCAATATGAGATAAGAGATTTTTCAACCTCCAATCCATGTCACACTAAGTTTACCAACTTGAGCTCAAACTTTAACAACATCATTTGAATATCACTAGCTCCAACAACTCACATATGACATTATGTCACAATGAACAATGCACAAGCAAAAAATTAAAGTAAAATAAATCACAAAAATCTACAAGCCTTCTCTCAAAAAACTAGGATTTCTCCTTGGTCCTAGGTACAACAATTGGCTTCCAAAAAACATAAACATGTCAAATGATGCAATTGACACCACTAAACTCACTCAAAACATTCTAGGACAATTTTTGAGGTTCCCTTAATTCTTGAAACCCACACAAAAACTTTGACACGCTCAAATTTCCCCATTAAGGACTCAAAAATATGGTCGACAAGACCACGGATAAAGTTGCCCACAAGGGACTATAGCACCTTGTTAGGACAATAGTATGTCACATGGATACTAGAATGTCATACCATTTTCCTATGGTTCTATTTTGGTCCACTAGAGAGTGGACACACTAGTATCTAATTCAGGTTGTAGTGGCCCAAGCAATTAGTATCATGATGTCATCATTCATTCTACATTGGTATCCTTAGAAATGAGCATACCAAAGTTAGGGATGCTGGAAATATGCTAGATTTAGTTAAGTGTTGTCATTGATGTCAACATTGTATCCTGGTTGGAGGCTATCCCGGTTGGACCTATCCTAGTTAGTCTTGGTGATCATCTTGGTTTTGGCTATGATTCTGATCCAATATGATAATATCTCTAGAATCAGGTTTGGATGCTTACTCTGGATGGTTATTTTTTTGCCATATTTTGTTGGTTCATGTTTTGGTGCTCTGGTAACTATCACTTGTGTTCCCAGTTGGTATTTCTCGGTACCAATTAGCTTTACTAGTAAGTGATATTTGGTGTTTTGGTTAGATGATTTTGGTCCAACTTATGGAATCGGTTTCTATCATGTTGAAGGTGCTTCTTGATCATATTCTGAGTGTTTGCTGACTTTGCATTTGTCAACGTATTGTTATGCTGGTCCTATTTGGATCCGGTTAGACTTTCTGTGTTACTTCACTAAGGGTTTCTACTTGTTGGTGAAGCGTGTTGGATTTTGGTCTTAGCAGAATTTTAGATGGATGGAATTGTTTGGTTACTTGATTTAGGTTCATGCTATGTAACGTAAATCACAATATTGGTCTGGTGATACCGTGTAATGTAATTTTTGTTATTATGGGTTTATGGATTTATGGTTTAGCTGACCTTGTCAATAAGGTTGATGATTTGTATTTATGTGTGGTTTATTCATGTAATTTGCATTTGGATTGGATCGATGGTTATGTCTGCATTATCACACGAAGGGTTATGTGCGAACAAGTGATATATCATTCGGTGAAGGTTTTTCTATTGTAGGGAAGACATATGTGCTTAACCGAAACTGTATCAAGCATTAGGTGATGCTACTTTCACAGTTCATTCTTTTTGGATTGTAGTCTGATGTTTTTGTAATTCAGTGAGACTTCTTTTTGTGATGAGCAGTGAGCTCTAGGCGGTTGGCCTAATTGCAAGTGCAATCCCCATTCTAATTTCACATACAGCTGCAAAAGTATTATCTAATTGTGGGTAGGGTTTCCCACCGTGGTTTTTCCCTTTATCGGGTTTTCCACGTCAAAATATTGGTGTTGTGTGTACTTTGATTTCATGTTCTATCCTTCATTGTGTTGGTTTCTTTGTGCTTTGATTTAATGGTTTTTGTAGACACCTAAAAATGGTCAACGCTTGCGGAGTCATACTTTAACATTTGCGCATTGCCTCATTTTAGGTTTTTGCGTCGCATTAACATTTCTCCTATGTCATGCACTTGGTTTTTATCATTTGCGAGCATCAAGTCTTTCTTCTACATTCTTCATCTGTCTCGCTTTCGAATTTGGTCTTGTCGGCAACAATCTTCAGTCATGATTTTGGTCGATCTTTGTCCTTTTCAATCATGTCAATTTGGTCAATTTGTCATTGATTTTTGTCAACCAATCTCAATCAAATCATTTATCAATCCAAAATCATGATCGAATCGATATCAAATCAATCTTACATCAAGACCTAATTGTCGTCCTTGCATTTCTAATTCATCTTCCAAGGTTTTATGATTTATTCATTTAATCTTGTTTGGCATTTTCCCTCTAGGTTAAATAATTTATTTATTTATCCTAGGTCTTCTTGTCACAATTAAATGTTTATTTAATTGGCTAATTAATTCCTCCTATTTTTGTAAATTAATTAATTAATGAGAAATTATTAATTAATTTACCTAATTTTCATCAATTTTCTAATTTCCAATTCATCATTTCTAACCTAATTTTCTAATTTCTCCTAAATTCCTAAATGTCTATTTCTATTTCAAAATCTTGTCATAAATCCTTGCATAGCAATTTGTCATAAATTGTCATAAATTGTCATAAATCCTTGCATAGTAATTTGTCATACACATGTCATAATTTTGCTATTCTTGATTTGAATTTCCATTTGAATCACAATCATGCTAATTTGATCTTTTTCTCCAATTTCTCTATAAATTGGATGAATTTCTTCACTCAAATCCCTTGATTCTTGACCCCTAATCAGATTATCGAATTTCTAATCAATCATGCTTCGAGTACTTTTGAGCAATTTTCTAATCTACTTGCTTTCAATCATGTATGTGCACTTGTAGGTGAGATCCACAACCAAACTATGTGAAGAGGAAAGAAGAACAATGGAGCCGCATGAAGGAAGCATTCAGATCTACATATGGTTTGCATAGTATTTACATTTGAATGTTTTATCTTTATGTCTCTATTGGATGTAATTAGGATAGATCGTTGCAATGAGCTTTCGTGATTGGGCTAGATTAGTTTTTGATTTGTTTGTGATGATTTCCGAATTCCTAACTTACAGTTTTGATATGTATTAGTTCTTATTTATGTTGGTAAACTGATTCACCCCCCCTCTTAGTTTACTCACGGTATTAGATCTGTCTAGCAATTGGTATCAGAGAAAGGTCCTCTCTACAGAAGCTTAACCACTTGAGGAGATTTGATGGCAATTGCATCTAGTTCTACATTCAATCCCTATCGGAAGGAGAGCCCCAGATTTGATGGTACAAATTACAAAATATGGAAGGAGTGAATGAAGATTCATCTCAGATGTTTTGGAGCTAAATTTTGGGAGATAGTGGAGAAAGGGTATATACCTCATGATCCTAATTCTGGAACACTAGCACCTGCTGATGAACGAAAGAAGGTTGAAAATGATGTCAGATCAAAAGAACAATTGTTAAGCGCCCTATCTGATGGAAAGCTATTGAATGTCATAGAGTTGGAGAATGTAAAGTTGATCTGGACAAAGCTTGAAACAATTTATGAATGCGACTAGGTTGTGAAAATTTCAAAACTTGAAGGTTTGAGTAAGGTATGAAACTTTGAAGATGGAAGAAGATGAGAAGATATGTTCTTTCATGGGTAGAGTAAATGAGATTGTTATGGGAATCAAATGTTGTGGCAGATCAGTTAGTGAGGATGAGATAGTGTCAAAGGTTTTGAGAGTTCTACCTTCGACTTATTAAATGGGGGCTAATGCAATCAATGAGCTCCGGACAATGTTAAGTACCCCTATTACCAGAGATACATTGTTTGGGAAATTGACTGCTTTTGAGCTTGAGGAACTCGGAGATCAGAGTACTACTAAAACTAAGACTGCATTTAAAGCATTTGCCTCTGGTAATCAAAAGATAGATTGGAAGGAGATGTGTGCTAAAGATGTGGAGGATATTGAAAGAGAAGAAAGAGAAATTTAAGAGCTGGAAGTCCTGATTGATAGAAGAATTCCTAAAGGACCAACTGGAAGTAAGTATGAAGTAAAAGTCCCTTTTAAATGTTTTTAATGCAATAAGATTGGTCATTTTGCTTCTAGATGCCCTAAAAGAGCTGCTAGGAATCATGAAATATTTGTGAAGAGTTATAAGCCTAATCCAGAATATCATAACAGGCCTAGATTCGGAAGGAATAAGGATAAATCATTCTATTATGTTGGTGATGATGATTTTGGTATTACTAATGATGATGATGATGATGAACCTGTGAGTGGAACTAGTAATGGAGCTTCCTCCGGTAAGGACTGGGTTTTTATTGCTATCAAGGATGATTCTCTGAACCCTATCATTGAAACAACTCATGCTGAGGAAAAGGCTTTAGCTGCTAAAATTGAAGAAAAGGATGAATGGGTTATAGATAGTGGATGCTCACATCACATGACTACTGACAAGAGAAAATTTCTATCACTACAAGAATTTGATGGCGGATTAGTCATATTTGGAGACAACAAGGCATGTCAGATCAAAGGCAAGGGAACAATATCATTGGATGGTAAAATTAACACTAATAATGTTTATTATGTTGAAGGCTTAATGCATAATCTTTTAAGTGTGGGTCAAATGATGGATAAATGATTTCATTTACAATTCAAGGATGGGAAATGTAAGATAATCAATACATCTGGATTGGAAATTGCTTCCGGAACTCAGACCAATGGAAACATATTTCACTTGAACTCTGATTAGAAAGCTTGCTTGACTGCTCAGATTGATGAAAGTTGGTTATGGCATAAGAGGATGTGTCATGTAAATTTTGATTGCATAGTAAAGATCAGTTCAATACAGGTTGTCAGAGATTTGCCCAAAATTGTCAAACCTCATAATCTGGTATGTAGAGAATGTCAAATGGGTAGGCAAATCATAACTTCTTTTAGAAGCATACATTATAAATCTAATGAAATTATTGATCTTATTCATACTGATCTGTGTGGATTGAGAAGAACTAAAAGTTTTCAAGGTGATAGATACTTTATGTTACTTATTGATGATTATTCTATAATGATGTGGGTAGCATTTTTGAAAGAAAAATCTGAAGCTTTTGAGAAATTCAAAATCTTTAAAGCTATGGTTGAGATTGAGATAGGACTAAAGATAAAGTGTTTCAGATCAGATCAAGGTGGTGAGTTTACATCTGGTGAATTTAACAACTTTTGTGAGAAGAATGGAATCAGAAGACAACTTTCTGCACCTAGGACTCCACAATAGAATGGATTGGTGGAAAAGAAGAACAACACCATATTGGATGCAGCATCAACTATGATGACAGAAGCTAAATTGTCTTATATTTATTGGAGGGAAGACGTCAATATAGTTGTATACACTTTCAACAGAGTACAAATGAAAGGTGATATCGGTGAGACTCCTTATGAATTATGGTTTAGTCATACTCCTACTCTCATATATTTTAGAATTTTTGGAGATAAATGTTACATTAGAAGAGATGATGCATTGGGAAAATTTGATCCTAGAAGTGATGAAGGAATATTTTTGGGTTATTCTACTAAGAGAAAAGCATATAGATGTTATAAAAAAAAGATTGAATCGAATAACAAAGAGCATAAATGTCAAGGTGGATGAACATGGTAGTAATCAAATCAAATCATATGACTGTGGACCGGAAGATGAATTTATCAAACCTGTACCGATAATGCATGAAGCTGCTCAAAACAGTGAACCTGTCACTCTAGTAACATCAAAAAACTCAATTGTGATAGAGGAACAACAAAAAGAGTCAGTAAATCAAGAAAATTCAAAGACTCCCGTGTATGTGAAACTAAATCATTCTGAAGATCAGATTATTGGAGATAAAAGCAAAGGTGTGATGACTAGGAGAAGGATATCTACTAAAGAGGTTTGTTTGATTTCTCAAATTGAACTGGAGTCATTTATTGAAGCAAGTAATGATGAAAATTGGATAAAAGCAACAGAAGAATAATTAGATCGGATTGACAATAATAAGACATGGGAACTAGTTGCTAGACCTAAAGACAAGAACATTATACTAAATGGGTTTATAGGAATAAATTGAATGAGGAAGGTCAAATTGTGAGGATCAAGGCTAGAATTATTTGCAAAGGTTATTCATGGGAAGGAGTTGATTATGGTGAGACGTATGCTCCAGTTGCAAGAATTGAAGCGGTAAGACTTTTTCTTGCTTATGTTGCACACAAGAACTACAAAGTATATCAAATGGATGTCAAATGTGCATTTTTGAATGGAGATATTGAAGAGGAAGTCTACATTGAGCAACCTGATGGATTTTCTTTATCAGAAGACAAGGACATGGTTTACAGATTGAAGCAAGCTTTATATGGACTAAAACAAGCCCCTAGAGCATGGTATGCTAGATTAGACAAATATCTTTCTAAGCTTGGTTTTATAAAAGGCAATGCTAATAGTAACCTATATTACAAAATTGAGCATGATGACATACTGATCATTGAAGTCTTTGTGGATGATATCATTTTTGGAGGAGAAGATAGTCTATGCATGAAATTTGCCGATGATATGAAGAATGAATTTGAAATGTCTATGATTGGTGAGATGAATTTTTTCTTAGGTTCACAGATTACTCAGACTGATAAAGGTATTTTCAGTTTCCAAACTAAGTATGTGAAGGAGTTACTTAAGAAATATGGACTTGAGCATTCCCAACATGTCGGTACTCCTATGATAATCGATTGCAAATTGTCAAAGGATGATGAGTCCCCTAAAGTAAATCCAAGTAGATACAAATCAATGATTGGTGGATTGTTGTACTTAACTTAGACTAGACCTGATACTATGAATGTTGTTTGTATTGCCTCTAGATTTTAATCAGATCCTAAAGAAACTCATGATATTGTTGTTAAGAGGATATTCAGGTATTTTGTAGGTACAACAGACCTTGGGTTATGGTATCCAAAGCATGATGACTTCAAATTATGTGCATATATGGATTTTAATTGGGTAGGAGATGTGGATGATAGGAAGAGCACTATTGGCAGTGCATTCTTTGTTGGGAAGAAGTTGGTTTCATAGCTTAGCAAGAAACAATCATGTACTTAATTATCTACTCCTCAAGCAGAATATGTAGTTGTTGCTACCAATTGTACTAAGATTTTATGAATGAAACAAATGTTAAAAGATATAAGGGTAAGTTATGATGAGCCTATTGTTATTCACTGTGATAATACTGTTGCTATTGATATGTCAAAGAATCTAGTATTTCATTCCAAATCAAAACATTTCTAGAAGATACAATTTCTTGAAGGAAAAGGTTTAAGCAAAGGAAGTCAAATTAGTTTATGTACCTACTAAGGAGCAGATTGCAAATATTCTAACTAAACCATTTCCTAAAGATACTTTTGAATATCTTAGAGATCAGTTGGGGGTTACCAACCCTTCGGAAGAGACTTAGAGATGCAGGAATGCATCAATCTAATAAGCTTATTAGATATTTTCTTTGATTCGAGTTGATGAGATGATGCTAATAGTCAAGGGGAGTAGTCAGCTATTTGGTTTAGTATTTTTTTGGTATCCATCCTTTGCATTGATGTCAAAGGGGGAGAGGTGGTATTGATGTGAAAATCACTCATATCTTTGAGGGAGATTGTTGGCATTCCTTGGCACTTGGATATTTTTCACATTCAGTGTTACCATCAATGGAAAAGGGGGAGATTGTTGGCAATATGTTAGATTTGGTTAAGTGTTCTCATTGATATCAATACTATATCTAAATTAGACCTATCCTGGTTAGTCTTGGTAATCATCTTGGTTTTGGCTATGATTCTGATCTGGTATGATCAGATAGCTGGAATCATTTTTGGATGCTTAGTCTAGATGGTTATTTGTTTTCCATATTCTATTGGTTCATGTTTTGGTGCTCTAGTAAATATCACTTATGTTCCTGGTTGGTATTTCCTGATACCATTTAGCTTTACCGGTAAGTGATATTTGGTGTTTTGGTCAGAGGATTTTGGTGTGGCTTATGGAATCACTTTCTATCATGTTGAAGGTTCTTCTTGATCATATTCCAAGAATTTGGTGACTTTGCATTGGCTGGTGTGTTGTTATGGTGGTCCTATTTGGATCCGGTTAGCCTTTATGTGTCACTTCACTAAGGGTTTCTACCAGTTGGTGAAGCATGTTGGATTTTGGTCTTAGCAAAATTTTTGAGGGATGGAATTGTTTACTTAATTTATTTAGGTTAATTCTATGTAATGTAAATCATAATATTGGTCCTGTTAGACAGTTCAAATAACCGAAAAATAACTGACAGGGGGGGTGAATCAGTTGTCACAGATTATTGAAACCATTAGCAATTTAAACTTTAATACCAGAACCCAAAACATTAATACCAGAATAACAAATAAACCAATTAAGCATAGACAATAATCACAAAATAAAACCCATCCACATTACACCAAGATTTATACGTGGAAAACCCAATAAAGGGAAAAACCACGGTGGGAAGCCTACCCACAGTCTGATAATACTTCTGCAGTAAGTATGTGAATTACAATTGAGGGACCTATACTTGCAGGAAGGCCAATAGCCTAGAGCGCACTCCTCATCACAAAAGGAGCCTCACAGACTACATATAAATCCAGACTACAATCCGGAGAAGTGTTGAACTGCAAAAGATAGCATCTCCTATGCCTAAGTATAGTTTTGGTTAAGCTCAATACCGGAGGAATAAATCATCTTACATAAACCTAATTTGATCTCCAATGATCGACCAACTCCTCTGCTTGAATGATATTACATTATTCGCACATTAAATTCCTTGACCATGACCTCTAACAATAACCATGATGATATACAATGAGATCTTACATCTATATATACAAACCCTCGACCATAAACAATCAGGCCAGCCACTAGACAATAAACTAATTACATAATTATAAACCATGTCAGTCTTAGACCAAACAAATAATATCCAATACATAAGACATCTCAGAAATATATCGATAGCTCCAATCCACACGTTATACTAAATCCGGTCCATAACCTAGATCAACCGGGACTCAATATGGGTCCACACACTTCACCAATGATCTACATCCACCAAGTCTTGAGCATGATCACCAATAGCATCCTAAAACTCCACCAAAAGCTAAACCAACACCACTTGTGAAATTCATTGAAGATCTTCACCAAAATCTTTGCCGGTGGAACCCTCGCCGAAACCAGAAACTAAGCTTCTAAGCAAGAAAGATAGAATCCAATCATCAGACAAAACCAACTGACCAAATATGAGCATGAGTATCATGAACAAGCCAATTCCATCACCAAACTATACCGAAGACTACCGGATCATGCTAGATCCAAATCAACCAAAAACTACTCAACCTACCGGGACCAGAAGGGTGTCACTAAAGCATCCAAACACCTAGTGCTAACATCAATGACAAAACATCAATGCAACACATAATCAATTCCACCAAATGGCCAACAATCTCCCCCTTTGGCATTGATGGCAACACTAGATGTGAAAAATATGAGTACCAACAAATGCCAAATAAGTCTCCCCCAATGGAAGACAACCAACAATCTCCCACATACAGCTCTAAAATAAAGACCAATCTCCCCTTGTAAATAATATCTCTGTAAAGTTCTAAATTACTCCCCCTTTCTTTTTCTTTTTCTCTTTCTTTTTATTTTTCTCATCAATATCACTCCCCCTTTGACATCAATGCCAGAAATCTGACAGAAATATCAAAGCAAGAACATAAACCACTGAATCACAAAGCAAACTACTCCCCCAGAGTAGTAGCATCCCACATTAGTGCTAGAATGAATAGTATCTCTGATAATGCATGTCGGACTGATGCCAAACTGCATCAATCAAGTCTCTACTAGAGGGGAAGAAACTCCCAATCTATCTCTCAAGTATTTGAATGATTCCTTGGGCAAAGGTTTAGTTAAAATATAAGCAATCTGCTCTTTAGTATTCACATAAACCAATCTAACTTCATTTGCTTCCACCTTCTCCTTCAAAAAGTTATAATTTATAGATATGTGCTTTGTTTTAGAATGAAATACCAGATTCTTTGATATATCAATAGCAACAAAGTTATCACAATGAATAACTACCGGTGCATCACAATCCACCTTTATATCCTTCAACATTTGCTTCATCCATAGAACTTGTGTACAGTTAGTAGCAGCAACAACATACTCAGTTTCAACAGTAGATAAAGAAGTACATGATTGTTTCTTGTTGATCCATGAATCTAACTTCTTTCTAAGAAACAAAGCTCCACCGGAAGTACTTTTCTGGTCACCAACATCTCCAGCCCAATCAACATTTGTATATGCACATAAAGTAAATTTATCATCCTTAGGGTACCACCAGCCATATTCTAATGTACCTTGCAAGTATCTAAAAGTCCTTTTCACCGCCATCTCATGATTTTCTTTATGATCACTCTGAAATCTTGAAACAATACAAACAACATTCATAATGTTAGGCCTAGTCTGAGTCAAATAAAGCAAACCACCAATCATAGATTTGTATCTTGTAGGATTTAATGGTGCTAAAACATCTTTTCTTGTCAATTTATCATTTGTAACCATAGGAGTACTTATCGGTTTAGAATATCCCATACCAAATTTCTTCAACAATTCCTTAGCATATTTAGTTTGACAGATTAAAATACCTTTGTCAGTCTGAGTAATCTGCAAACCTAAGAAAAATTTCATCTCACCAATCATAGACATCTCAAATTCTTTCTCCATATTCTTAGAAACTTCTATGCATAACTTATCTTCACCTCCCAAAATAATGTCATCAACAAATAATTTAATAATCAGTATATCATCATCAATGATCTTATAATATAAATTAGTGTCAGCACTGCCCTTAGTAAAATCAAGCTTTAAAAGATATTTATCCAACCTTGCATACCAAGCTCTAGGTGCGCGTTTCAATCCATATAAAGCTTTCCTTAACCTGCAAACCATATTTGTATCATCTGATAGTCAAAAACCATCAGGTTGCTCAATATAAACTTCCTCATCAAGATCCCCATTCAAAAATGCACATTTAACATCCATCTGATAAGCCTTGTAGTTTTTATAAGCAACATAGGCAAGAAATAATCTTACAGCTTCAATCCTAGCTACAGGTGCAAAAGTTTCCCCATAATTAATTCCTTACTTCTGAGAATATCCTTTACAAACCAATCTAGCCTTATTCCTTATAACTTGACCATCCTCATTCAATTTATTCCTAAAAATTGATTTATTTCCAATAACATTTTTATTTTTAGGCCGATGAACCAAGGTCCATGTGTTATTTTTCTCAATCTGATCTATTTTTTCTTCCATAGCTTTCAACCAATATTCATCTTTACATGCTTCAATTACTGATACCAATTCAACTTGTGAAATTAAAAATACCTCATTAGTTTCCAGTCTTCTTCTTGTCATCACTCCATTGCTCTTATCCCCAATGATCTGATCTTCTAAATGATTTAATCTCACATACCTAGGAGTCTTCTAACTTTCTATTCCTCTTCCCTGTTCTTCAGTTACTATTTAATTCTCTGATATTTTTCGGAGTAACTGGTTCAACACTTTGTTCTAGTAAATGTGCTATCGGTTCAGATATAATCATTTCCACTGTCAGTTCCTTCTCATAAACTCTGATTTGACTTGTGTTCATCTCATCCACTTTGAGATTAGCACTCTCTACAATTCTCTACAATCTCTTGTTATAACATCTATATGCTTTGCTTTCATTAGAATAACCAAGAAATATTCCTTCATCACATCTAGGATCAAATTTCCCAATAATATCATCTCTTCTGATATAACATTTACTACCAAATTTTTTGAAATACTTAATTGTAGGTGTATTGCCAAACCATAATTCACAAGGTGTCTTACCGGTTTCTCCTTTGATAGGTACTCTGTTGAATGTATAAACCATTGTGCTCATTGCTTCTCTCCAGTACATATGAGGTAGACTAGCTTCCATCATCATTCTTCTAGCAGCATCCAAGATAGTTTTGTTCTTCCTTTCCACAACTCCATTTTGTTGAGGTGTCCAGTGAGCATAAAATTGTCTTCTTATACCATTCTTCTCATGAGAGTTAGTAAACTCAATGGATGTGAATTATCCACCATGATCTGACCTTAAACATTTAATATTTAATCCTGTCTCAGTTTCCACTATAGCCTTAAAGATCTTAAACTTCTCAAATGCTTCATATTTTTCTTTCAAAAAGTAACCCACATCATTCTAGAATAATCATCAATTATTAGCATGAAATATCTATCACCTTGAAAACTTTTAACTCTAGCAACGCCACACAAATCAATATGAATAAGATCAAGAACATGATTTGATTTATCTTGTATACTTCTAAAAGATGTGTTGACCTATTTACCCATTTGACATTCTTTATTTACTGGATTATATGGCTTCATAATGTTGGGTATATCCCTAACTTCCTTAGTTGGACTGATCTTCACATTGCAATCAAAATTCACATGACACAACCTTTTTATGCCAAAGCCAATTCTCATCAATCTGTGTAATCAAACATGTCTTCTCATTGAAGTTCAAACGAAATATATTACATTTTGTCTGTGTACTGGTTGCAATCTTCAATCCAATTCTGTTAATGATTTTGCATTTTCTATCCTCGAACTGTAATTGAAATCCCTTATCTACCAATTGTCCTAGACTCAAAATATTATGCCTCAAATCTTCAACATAATAAACATTGTCAGTATTGTTCTCACTATCCAATGATATAGTTCTTTTTCCTTTGATCATACATCCTTTGTCATCTCCAAATCTAACTAGACCACCATCAAATTCTCTCAAAGACAGAAACTTCCCTTTATCTCCAGTCATATGATGTGAACAACTGCTATCAATTACCTATTCATCTTTGTCTTCAATTTTAGCAGCAAGTGCCTTCTCTTCAGGTACATTTTCTTCCAGTGTCAAATCATCTTCTTTGATAGCCAGGAACACCCATTCCTTCCCATTGTCAGAACCACTAGAAGAGTCTTATGTTGATTCATCATCTGAATCAGTAATGCCTTCCTCATCCGCTATGTAGCGTGATTTGTATCTGTTTTTCTTGTACTTATACTTGTTCTGATATCCAGGGTTAGGCTTAAATGATCTACTAACTCTTTCTTCAAATCTTGAATTCCTTTTAGGCCATCTAGATGCAAAATGACCAATCTTATTACATGCAAAACATTTAAAAGATGTTTTTCCTTCATACTTACTTCCTACCGGTCCTTTAGGCACTCTTCTAGCAAATAGTGCTTCAAGTTTCTTAAACTCATCATCTTCTCTTTTCATATCTTCTAATTCCTTTGCATACAAATATTTCCAGTCTTGCTTACTGGTTGTAGATGTCAATGCATGAAAAGCAGTTTCAGTCTTCACAGCTCCAGAAGGTCCAAATTCTTCAAGCTCGAAAGCAGATAGTTTCCCAACCAAAGTATCTTTGTTGACAGATGTATTAGCTATTGTTCTTAATTCATTGATAGTAGTAGCCTTCATTTTGTAAGCTGGTGGTAGGGCTCTTAGGACTTTAGAAACAATTTCATCTTCACTTAGAGTTCCACCACAACATTAAATTCCCATAACAATATCATTTACCCTTTCCATGAATGCAGTAATCCTTTCACCTTCTTCCATCTTCAGGTTTTCATATCTCACCCAGTAACCATCAAGTTTAGCAATCTTCACTGTAGGGTCACCTTTATTAAGAGTCTCCAACTTATCCCATATAGCCTTTAAATATAATTTGTTTGTTAATCCCATTATTTGTTGATCAGAAGGTGCACACAAGAGGGCTTCTCTTGCTCTACAATCATTCTCAAGCTCCTTGTCCAGTTTTGCCAGAGGAGGATTGCAAGATCTCAGATTATAGGGTATGACACCATTCTGTGTGATCTCCAAAATCTCCTTGCCAAGACATCTTAGATGAGTCTCCATCTGAATCTTCCATATTGTATAATTTATTCCATCAAGCCTCGAAATATCCCTCCAAAAGATAGCTCCAAAATAATTGGATGAACTTGAACTATTAGTCGTCATAGGATCTTCCTCAAGTGGTTAAGTTTTCTGCAAAGGGGACCAAATCTCTTATACCAATTGTTAGACAGTTCAAATAACTGAAAAACAACTGAGAGGGGGGTGAATCAGTTGTCATAGATTATCGGAACCATTAGCAATTTAATATTTAATACTGAAACCCAAAACATTAATATCAGAATAACAAACAAACCAATTAAGCATAGACAATAATCACATAATAAAAGCCATCCACATAACACCAAGATTTATACATGGAAAACCCGGTAAAGGGAAAAACCATGATGGGAAGCCTACCCACAGGTAGATAATACTGTTGCAGTAAGTATGTGAATTACAATTGAGGGACCTGCACTTGCAGGAAGGCCAACAACCTTGAGCGCACTGCTCATCACAAAATGAGCCTCACTAACTACATATAAATCTATACTACAATCTGAAGAAGTGTTGAACTGCCAAAGATAGCATCTCCTATGCCTGAGTACAGTTTCAGTTAAGCACAATATCGGAGGACTAAATCCTCTTACATACACCCAATTCGATCTCCAATGATCGACCAACTCCTCTGGCTGAATGATATTGCATTATTTGCACATTAAATTCATTGACCATGACCTCTAACAATAACCATGATGATTTATAATGAGATCTTAAATTTAAATATACAAACCCTCGACCATAAACAATCAAGTCGGCCACCAGACAATAAACCAATTACATAATTACAAACCATGTTGGCCTTAGACCAAACATATAATATCCAACACATAAGACATCCCGAAAATACTTCGACATGTCCAATCCACGTGTTACATTAAAGTCGACCCATAACCTAGATCAACTGGGACCCAATGTAGGTCCACACTCTTCAACAATGATCTCCATCTGCCAAGTCTTGAACATTATCACCAACAAAATCCTAAAACTCCACCAAAAGATGCACCAACACCACTAATGGAATTCATCGAAGATCTTCACCAAAAGCTATGTCGGTGAAACCCTTACCGAAACCAGAAACCAAGCTTCTAAGCAAGCAGGATAGCATCCAATCATCAAACCAAAACCAACTAACCAAATATGAGCATGAGTATCATGAACAAGCCAATTCCATCACCAAACTATATCAGAGCCTGTCGGATCATGCTAGATCCAAATCAACCAGAAGCCACTCAACCTATTGGGACCAGAAGGGTGTCGGTAAAGCATCCAAACAAATAATTTTGGATCAATGACAAAACATCAATCCAACAAATAATTAATTCCACCAAATGGCCAATAGGTCTGGTGATATTGTGTAATGTAATTTTTTATATTATAGGTTTAGGGTTTAGCCGACCTTGTCAATAAGGTTGATGATTTGTATTTATAGGTGAATTATTCATGTAATTTGCATATGGATGGGATCAATGGTTATGTCTTCATTATCAAAGGAAGGTTTATGTGCAAACAAGTGATATATCATTTGGTGGCAGTTTTTGTATTGTAGGGAAGACATCTGTGGTTAATTCGAACTATATCAAGCATTAGGAGATACTACTTTGACAGTTCATTCTTTCCAGATTGTAGTCCAATGTTTTTGTAAGTCACTAAGACTTCTTTTTGTGATGAGCAGTAAGCTCTAGGTGGTTGGCCTGATTGCAAGTGCAATCCCCATTGTAATTTTGCATACTGTTGCAGAAGTATTTTTGATTGTGGGTAGGGTTTCCCACCATGTTTTTTCCCTTTACCGGTTTTCCACGTCAAAATATTGGTGTTGTGCGTACTTTTCTTTCATGTTCTATTCTTCATTGTGTTGGTTTTTTTGTGCTCTGGTTTAATGGTTTTGATATGCATTAGTTCTGATTTCTTATGGTAAATTGATTCACCCCCCCCTCTTAATTTACTCCTGGTATCAGATCTATCTAACAAGGGATTGGTCTCACCAACACCCTAGAGATGCCCAAGGAACATGAAAATGCCAAAATGGATGAAGGGACAAATTAGATAAACTACTTTCTTGAAAACTAGGTTCTATTAACACATAGAAGGAGAGGATGGGGAGGGAGACAAACACCTCTACAACACCCTAAAATCCTAACTGAAGATGAAACACACCAAGGCTAAGATATACAATACTTTAGGAGTTTCACAAGACCGCACAAGACACATTCGTAGAGCCCCAGTCAAACCCAAATTGACTTGAATCCACTGAAATATTTACAAGATTTCTTGGAAATATCATGAGGGGACTACAACTCCCTTTAGGACAACATAAGAAACTATTAAAATTCTTTTTAAATCCAAAGAAAGATTCCTATTTACACAATCAATAAACAACATTGAAACATAAGGAAAAAGAGCATATCATCTCATGTTTGACACCTGATGTCACAAAAGTTGAACCCGCTTGATGAAAAACCTTGATCATTAACCTTGTGCAACGTGGAAACAAACTCCCAAGTGTGGGACTTGTAGAAGTGAGGTTGAGTCTTCGGAGAAGGCCGACTTCCTTTCCTATCTGAGATGTAGGTGTTGGATGAACACAACACAAATAAATCTTAATCTACTAATTTCAAGGGGAAAGGGAGAAGAAGGAATGCATCGAAAAGGAAAATAAAGTTTGCACCTAGAAGGAATGTGATCTCCCTCCCTATAACTACACAAGGCATCAATAGAACTACCCAAAACATGCACAAATTTCTATCTTGCCTAGCCACCTAAGTGTGAGTGAAGGTTGAAATTTTTTTAAAATGGCAAGAGGAACTAAAACTAGTTCACAGATGCCACCCAAAAAAGGGGTCAACATAGTCAAATACACTGAGGAAACAAAAGAAGATGAATCCATATAAAGAGGCAATGAAATTGCATAGATTATAAGAACTAAAATAAAGATAAAAATAAGTAAGTTCTATTAATATAAAGCCTAGATAGATTTTACATTTGCAGAAATCAAGTATTCTTGCAAAAGAAAAGAAGGAGAGATGCCTGAATAGGGCTACAAAATTGATTTTAAAGCTCAGGCATAGCTCAGATGAGTATAATTAAGAAACCATAACCCTATCTAGGGTAAGGCTACAAAAATAGTTAGGGGAGGAAGATCGGATCAAAGATCTGATGCCGCATTGAGTGCAATCTCTAAGGGTAGTCCTCTACAGCATGGGGAAAAGAAAAATCCCTACACAAAAAGGGGAAATCTTTGTGTAGGTGCACTTGCAGGGCAAAAATTCCTTATACCACATTGAATGGGCATGGGGAGGGACAATCATCCCTTGAAAATCAGGAGAGTCTTGCATTGGGATGGCATCTCAAAAGGCCTTCAGACCCATTAGTCCTTTGTCTACAAAAAGGAGCTGCAAGTGGCATCCAAAACCGACCACAGGGTCATATCTGGAGTAATGGCATCAAAATCCAACAGTCGCATATAATTCTGATTGGATTTGGGGCATTGACTAAGCCAAAAGATTGTCGCGATCATCTGGTCGATAATCACCATACATAAAGAATTCAAAACATCAATGGCCTTATGATCTTTAAAAATTGATCATCAATTAAAGAGATTCGCGTGAAGATGGACACGCGATATCTCTCCACATAGCACCCAAAAGGACTCAATGAAACTTTAAAACACGACCGTTGATCAAGATACTAATTGAAATTCCATGTCTACACGCATGCCACATGGTCGGCTGAGCCTACCCTTTGTATATCGATGTCTGCATTCTATGTGTGGGATGACGGGAGGCCATCATCCTACATATTGTTTCCCCGCAACCTCCCTTCAAACCTTGGAAACTCACCAAGGGATGGTGGGGAATGATTGTCTTTATCGTGCATATGTTACCCCGCAAGTTCACCATGAATACTTTTAAAAATTGTTGTGGGATGGTGGGGAAGCCATCTGCCTTACTTGTTTCTTACCCTGCGACATCCTTTGATTAATTACTTTCACCTTGTAGGATGACAGGGAACATTGCTCGCACCATCTGTTTCTTACCTCGTAGGGCCCAATTGCTTCCCCAAAATCCCTTGTGGGTTAGCGGGGAAGCCCTCTGTTCAATTTTCTTTGTTACCCCACATGACATCTGAGTGTGCTTTTTTTGTGGTGTAGGGTAGCAGGGGGAGGAAACCTCTCCTTGCATGTGTTACCCCGAAACACACCCTCTTTAGCATTTTTTTCTGTGTGATAGCGAGAAAATCACCTGCTCTTTGATTTCTCTTATCCTGCAAGCATCATTTTCTAGGATCTATGCCTGTACAGGGGAAGAAAGGAACTGACTTCCTTGCCTACCCCGCCAGCCCGCACGGGCAAAACCTATTTGTCAAAACTTGTGCAGCCAAAACCTTATCCCATTGCAGCCAAATAACATGCATTGCAAATAACACGCAGTGTGAATAACACGCAATGCGAATAACATGAGGTGAGACTAACATGAGTGTTAGTCACACCAATGCTGGTGTAATTGTTTGCTCTAGTCACTAATCCTCATGTTATGCACCTTCACATAACCTTTATGTTATTGATGTATCACATAACCTTCATGTTATGCATTTAAAAAAAAAAATTGAAGAAGTTGTTCGCAACAACAATGAAGGAAAACTGAGAGGGGGGGGTGAATCAATTTTCACCAGATTAAGCCGATTAAGCACAATCCTAGATTTCAATCACCTATAGAAAGAATAAAGATAAACATAACAACAACAACACACATTACACCAAGATTTTGATGTGGAAAACCCGACCAAGGGAAAAACCACGGTGGGAACCTACCCACAATAACATGATACTTTGCAGTAATATGTGTATATATTACAATGGGGAATACACTTGCATTCAGGCACACTGCCTAGAGCTCACTGCTCAAGATATAATGACCCAGAAGGCTCCAACCCTTAGGGAAGGTCCACTACCTTACAATAATGATCAGACTATAATCCAGATTATTTGAACTACAAAAATAACATCTGCTAATGCCTGATGACAGTTCCGGTTAAGCTCATTTTTGTTCTCTGCAACAATCTCTTCTCAATACACCACACCGAAAGATAAATTTCGTTATGTGCATATACACCACTCTTTGATAATATAGATGTTAGGGTTCCCACAGATACTGAGAGGGGGGGGTGAATCAGTATCTAACCGATATTGAAATTTTCTTAAGTTAAAACATGCAGAACGTAAAGTAGCAGTGTACCGGTATGCAAGAATTAATGCAATAAACAAAATCAAAAACATCCACATGAAAAGAACACCATAACACAAGATGTTTTAATGAGGAAACCCAATGTGGGAAAAACCTCGGTGGGATTTGTGACCCACAATATTCACTTACTGGCCAATAAGAGAATATTACTTACAATAGGGGCCTGCACATGCAGGAAGGCCAACTGCCTAGAGCTCACTGCTCAATGAGGAGTAACACTGACTTACAATGAGGATTATACTAATCCAATGATCTATACTGCTTTACAATAGCATCTCCAATGCTAGATTCAGTACCGGTTCTAACTCTGTTCTTTACATATACCCTTGACCTATAATTCGCACATTAGGTCTGCCTAATAATTTTCTTTTTGTTCGCCTCCTTACTCTCACAAATGTCTCCAATGATCTCTTTTATATACAAGAGTCATTTTACAATTTGCCAAGTCGGCTTACAATAATAATCAAAATATTACATATCAAAAATCTTGTCGGCCTTTGTGCCGGTATACATCTTTTCTTCTATGCCGGTGTCGGTGCCGGTGTAGAGTGATCTTGTTGATGTCGGTGCACTGTCTTGCTTGTGTAATGCTTTGTCGGTATGATGTCTTGCTGGTGCCATAGGATTGCAAGGTTGCCATAAATGACAAAACCTTTAATCACACACAATGTCTCATTGGAGTGTCCATATGACAACAATCTCCCCCTTTGGCATTGATGGCAACACTCATGAGAAATTTCAAAAAAGTGTCCAAAATGTGTAGACCAAAAAATTTACCAAAAATATGAAGGTCTCCCCCTGAGCATATGATTCCTGTCTTTGAACTTTCTCATCCTACTACTCCCCCTTTGGCATCAATGACAAAGGTTGTCAAGATGTTAGTAGAGTTTGTAGTTATATCGGTCCATATCCTCAACCTTGTAGTTGGGTAGTTATTATCTGAAAAAGATCACCCAAAATTAAGTTTATACTATCCATAACCTTTTTTCTATCTTTTATTGTAGTTTCAGTCCTCTTCACAGTACCGGTGAGATGCTGCAATTGTTCTGCCGGTGCTTTACTTCCCGGTGTTAATGCCTCTGAGATTTCCTTCCATAGAGATGCTAGATAGTCCAATCTTGGAATCAGTTTAGATCTCAAGTGTTTTGCCTTGTTTATTATTGTCTCTTTCTCTCTTTCCTGTTTAAGTAATTCTACCTCAAAATTTGCTAACTTATCTTCAAGAAAAGATAGTGAATCCGGTGAGTTGACAAAATTGTCTGCAAGCTTGTTTATCTCTTCTTGTGTCTTGCTTATTTTCTTGTCAATATCTACAGTCAGGAAGTTTGTTTTGCATGTGTCTTTATACAGGTTTTTATACTCTTTTAACAAACTACACAGTTTCGGTAGAAGTGTGTCAAAGTCTTTGTTACACTTCTTTATTTCTTCTTCAAAGAATTTCTGTTTCTCCTTTTCTACAATGTCCTTTACAGATTCTTCATTTATTTTCTCAATATTTCAAGAAATGTATTTACATAATGTATCCAACTATCCTAAAGAATCTTTATTATCTATATTACAATCAGGAGAAATTATCTTCAAAATTGGTATTGAATCATCTATTGCTTTGTAAGCTTGTAAACTATAGTCAGTTATTTTCTTGATGGATTCAAGTAATACCTTAGTCACATTTGTTGACTTTGATGATGACCCAACAAACTAAGTACCGGTGGAAGTGACCATGCTTGTATTGACCTCTGGCAGGTCAGTTTGTGTCTGCATTTCCTTTAGCACTGGTTTTCCAGCTTCATTGCTTACCGGTTGCATCTGTTCCAGAGCCTTTAGCTTTGTCGGTTTCTCTGTTTGTGCCTCAAATTCCATCTTTTTCCCTATATCCTCTATCGGTTGCTCTGTATCTCCTATTTTTGGAGGCTCTTTAGCCATATCTGATTTTTCACTTGTGTCTTTATCAACTGTTATGTTGATCTTTTGGGTATCAACATTTACAGTGAATAGGACTTCAGGATTTGTATTGCTATCCTTTGCATCCATGCTTTCAACTATCGGTTGGTTTTCAGGGATTGTAATTTTTACAGGTGGAGGTAGGTTATCTTTAACCTTTATGCTTGGAGGTCCACCAATTTTGCCTTTCCCTTTGTCCTTATCCTTCTGATATACCTTAATAGGCTTGGGATTCCTATATTCTTCTTGTTTCTCTTTTTCAACCAAAAATATGTCCCAACCATCTTCTATTTCCTCTTAAACTTCTGTAACTCTACCTGCCATCAGTGAAATATGCCAGTGTGCAGTCGAAAAAACTGTCCAGTTAGCCTGAGCTATCAGTTCATCAATTTCTTTTGGGGAGTTTACCGGATATACAGCAAGTAGTTTTTCTATTTTTATTTTCTTGTCCAGTTCAATTACTCCTTGCCTTCTGGCCTCAAGTCTTTTGTATAAGTCATCAGGAATTTCATTTATGACTTCCATCAAAAACTTTTTGAACATGTCCATGTGTAATATTACACTCTCCTCAACATGCCCTTTCTCATCAGCCGATAGGGTGTCATAAATTTTCCCTATGCTCTTCAGTTTTCCTTCCTCTGTGATCTCATTTAACAAAATGTCTAGAGGTGCCAAGTCAATTTTTGTTTTTTTCTTTTTCTTAGGAGTAAGCTTCTTTTTAGGTGTGACATTTCTGGCCGGAGATCTCATAGCTTGTTGCATCTACCTTGTCCTTCTAGGTGAAGGAGTGCTTGCCGGTGAGGGATCTCTTTTCCTAACAACTCTTTTAAAGGTTGTTGGCATGTCTCCTTCTAAAGAAGTACCTACCGGTGATAGATGAGCTTCAGGTTGTGGGGCTGCCAACTCATCTTCAGTTATGTCAGTTTTCTTTAATACATCTTCCTTAATGGCTTTTGCTTGTTTGGATCCTTTTCTCACAAATGCCTCTACCTTCTTCACTCTTTTCTTGGACTTTATTTTTTTTTCTATTTTTTCAGCACTACCAAATGCTTCCTCCTTAGGTTCATTGGGGGCTTCTAGAAGTGCTTTGGCATAAGTTTCAACTATGTGGTCGTTTGTCTCATAGCCCATTTCTGTTACCTAGATTGTTCTTGGGATGACTGCTTCCATCCATATTTCATCCTTTTTTATAACAAAGCATATATCATCTTTGTATTTATCTACAATTTCCTTAGATAACCTTGTCCTTTTCTTCATTTTTGTCTTTAGTGCTTGGAAAAAGTCATGAATGTTTTTTTCCTTATTCTCACCCATGTTTTTGAACAGTTCTATCAGTTGCTTTCCTACCGATATGTCATATCCAAGTTCTTTATATCCTATTTCGGGAACTTGTTTTGTTATATGAAGCATTAGACACACTAACAGATTTCCAAATCTAAAGGTTCCTTTCCTATCCTTCTTTATCTTTCCAAGGTTGTCTATCAGTTCATCCTTTAACCATTCACAGATGTCAATTTTTGCATTGTCTGTTATCATGTCATAAGCACTCTTAATGCATAAACTTGAAACTGAGTTAAGTCTATTGGCATGAGTGGCTTTCTAACCTAATGTCATGCTTATGAATCTTACATTTGTATCCTTTACATCATTAACCCTTAAAGATCTTTTATCAAATGTTGCACCTCTTAGGTCTATGACTAAATCATTTGAAACTTTCTTGTTTTTGTCTAGCCTTTTATCGATGGTCGGTAACCCTGTGACAGCCTTTACCGCTTGCTTGGTGATCTTATGAATTGCATCTAACCAAAAAAATTCTCCATGAACTCTGCTTAACACTATCCTAATCACATCCTTAGGAAATTCACGAATGCTAAGGATTTTTGTGAATCCTAGGGTTTCAATGATTTTGTGTTCAGCTTTAACATTGCCAGTATCATCACATATCTCAGTTTTATACATGGTTTTGATTTCCTCATCTCCTAAATCTTCAATATTGCAGTGAATATACATTCTAGGGTCCTCAAAATATACACCACCTTTAGGGATTTGAGAAAATGCACCTAAGGTATCATCCTTCTTTGCTATTTCGGGGACCAACTGAAATATGGGCCTAGGTATTTTAATTACTTCCACAATAGTAGGGTTCGCTATGTATTCAATTACAGAGGTGGATGCCATGATAAAATACCTTTTTCTATCTTGGGTGGATGATTGCTTGGAGTGTGCTTGCTTCTTTCTCGAAATGCCTTACCTCAGAAATCTCCGTGCTCTCTGAAAGTTTGAAATCACGATGAAATGAAATGGAGCCAAAAACTTATTTTATAAAGTCTTTTTCGCTATCTACCACATTAATTGCATGCCGGTTAAGTATTCACTTAACTTTATTTGCCGGTAATAAGTGATTTTCAACTTATTTTCCCTAACCGAGGGAATAATAGCACCTGTCACTAGATTGCCAAACCCTCAAGACAATTTTCTTCAATTAGATGAAGAACTTCCTTCTGATGGAGCACTGCTCTGTCCTGTCGATGGAGCATCACTCTATCCTGTCGGTGGAGCATTTGTTGGTTCTACCGGTGGAGGAGTATTCCCAATATTTAGATCAGATTTTCTAATCCATTGCTTTGAGAATTCTTGCTTAACCTCTTCAACTTTTTCTTTACCTTTCAAGCTAGCACTTTTTTTGTCTACCGGTGTGCTTTTACTTCTACAAAATTTAGCAATATGCCCAATCTTGTTACATGCATAACAAGTTACATTAGTTTTCTGAATAGCTTTCCCATAACCTATGTCGGTTTGTGTTCTACATAGTGTAGCGTCGTAAATTGTACGCACTTGCTAGGGTGGTACAATTTCACACCTAGTTTAGCACCCGCCTTGGCGCATTTTGTATTTTGCATTGCATTTCCCCTTTAGCACTTAATTAATTAAATTAACTAGGTCTAAGGTCCTATTTTATCATTTCCTACATCATAAAGTTGGGCCCTTTCATTAAAGTGCGCCCTTTTCATTTTATTCTTCCAATACATCATTCAAAAACCCTAATTAGGTCCTATTTTGAACTTGGGGGCTTGATTTCGGGGGTCAAAACATCTTGAAATCAACTTTAACTTCGGGATTCTCTCTAAAATCATCATATCCAATGGCCCTAAAAATTTGGTGAAAAGTTGTCGGGACCATGGCGCCCGGAGTGCAACATGGTCCCGGACATTTTTCCCGAAATTTTAGGAGCGCGATCCAATCATAAAATAAAGCTTAACCCCAAGAAATTGGCGGGAGATTCAATCTCTAAGTCGGCCTAAAGTTGAAATTAAGACCTAGGGTTTCATACATAAGAGCTCTCTTTCTTCATTTGAAAGGATCCAGAATTTTGGCTTTCAAGGACCTTCTAGGCAGCGAAAGGGCAGATCTTTGAAGACTTCAAACAACACTCAACATCCATCCATCAAGCATCCATCAATTTCATTCATCTATTTAGGGCTTGGAAGACATTGAAGAACAATAGGAGATTACCGACTGAAGATTGGCTTGTACTCCTCCCTTGAGGGTTGGGTATGATTTCATGTTGTTTTCATGTCTTTGCATAAGCTTCAATATATCCTTTATTCATGCTTTAGATCACTTTGCATCTTGATTTAGAGCATTCACATTATCATTTACAAGCAATTAGGGTTTACTTTCTAGGTTGCTCTAGTTTGCTTTCTTGCATTTTAGGACCTTGCACACACACTAGGTCTGCACACACAATACATTTTACAATACAAATTGGCTATTCGTGGAGGTGGAAATCACTGAAGCGGGGGTTTGACTAAGGCAAAACCCTATATAGCTGCCCAAACACCTTTTCAGATATAAGTGCAGGTTTCGGGACTCGGACGACGCCGCAGGTTGCAGATCCGGGAGAAGCAGACTGAGACCGACTTTCCCACCAAATTTCAGAGCAAAAGACCAGGACAGGGGCGTGGGGTGCCCTGGTCCTGCCAGGACAGGGGCGCTGGGCGCCCTGGTCCTCCTGACAGACAGCATTTTCAGCAATTTTGACAGCTTTTCCAGAGTGCAAAACAGCAGTTTTCGGAGCAGTTTCAGGGGCAGATTCAGGACAGTGGCGCCCGTGCCCCCGTCCCAAACATTTTCATTCATATTTTAACACCGGGTACGCATTTACATTCTTGTCTTGTCCTTGTGTTTACAGCTTTCCATTGTTTAAGTTCAATTCTGCAATCTTGTTATTAGTTCATACTTGCACTTTGGGGTTAGGGATTGAACTTGCATCATTCTATCTATCATTTACAACAAAGGAATAGAAATCCTAATAGGTAGCCCATGGCTCTCTCTTCCACAAAAAGAAGTAGCCAATTGTGTGATACCTCTAGGTTCTTTCGTATTCCACAAGTGTGTGGTTGAAAGTGAGATTAGGGCCTGTTTGCTTAGTGTCACTTTTTCTCCTACACATTTTGGTGAACCCGACGTGAATTCCAATCTTCTCTAATTCTGATTTATGTTTTCAAATTTGAGTGTTGATGCTATTTACAAGTTTTAATTTCTTGCAAGATTCAAAAATTTAGAGGAAATTTTTGCTAAAACCCTAATTTTTCAATTCAAAGTTGAACTTGTGGATAGCTTAATTGGGATCAATAATTTCAAACCTGATTTAGGAACTCATTTGAATCATAAATTTCATTTTCTAAATCTACATTCTAAGTGCTTGCATTGGTTAAAATTAAACATTTCCTTCTATTTTGCATGTGTTATCATTTGAAAGAGGAAAATTGTTGTCATGATGCATTCATCTCATAGATGTGATAATGGGTTAGCTTCCCTTGTTTCAATTTTTCCTTCTCCTAAAGAACCTCCTCCTATCTATAACAACATTTTAGTGCCTAAAAGAGTTTCTACCAATCCCTTTGAGACTCTCCCATGCTCTAAGGATGAAGACTTTAAGAGTGATCTTGACAATTATCCTAAAATGTGCCCTTCCTATTTAGCTATCCTAGAGGAAGAGAATGATATCATAAACACCTTTCTTAATGTTACTTCACCTTCCCTACATGATGCCTCTCTAAGTGAAAAGGTATTGATGGACATTGACTTATTTTCTCCTAAAGTTGGTCCTTCCAATGGGGGCATGTTAGTTCAACAAGAGGTTATGAACACTTCTTTCAAAGATCTCCTTCCTAAGCATGAATCTTTGGAGAAATATGTTCATGTTCCTCCTAAAAAACACTCCCTTCATGAGGATCCTTTTGTGCAAGAATATGACATTATCCCTACATTTCCTAGTGATGGTATTTCCTTTTCCAACAAAATTCCCACTAGAGATGATGAATTAATGATAAATGCTTACCCTTCTCCTAAAGTTTGTCTTACTCATAAGCATCCCTTAGAGAAGGAAGATGAAATAATAAGCAATTTCCTTAAATCTCTCTCCCATAAAGATCATATTGAAAATATTTTGAGGAAAGAGGATGAGTTTAACACATTTATTGATGCTCTCCCTCCTAAGGATGAGGAATTAATAAACAATGTTATCTCCTCTCCCGAAATTGACAATACTTCAAACATTCCTTTCAACAACCTCATTATTTGGGATGAACCATTAGAAGAAGGTGTAGATTATTCTCTCTCCCTTGATAGTTTCTCACCTTCCTTGAATATCAATTATTCTCCCTCTAAAAAAGCATCTCCCTCTCCTCAACTTGGTTCTACTCATAAGGATACCCTAGTTCAAAGCAAGATGGTTAACATCTCTTTCAAAGATCTCCCTCTCAAAAGTGAGACTTTAGAGACTAATGTTGATCCTTCTCCTAGAGAGTTTATTCCCCATGTAGGTCATTTGATGATAGAGGATGATATGACCTTTCCTCTTCCTACTAGAACATCAATGCCTATCCCTTGTCTCTCTCCTAAAATTGATAAAATTTTAGTGCAAGAGAAGACTATCAATAATTCTTCCAACACTTTTGTTCATTCTCCTAAACCATCCTCAATCAATTTGATACATGTGAATGAGACACCTAACAAACCTCTCTTCACTATCCAAGGTGCTTGTCCTTCTCAAAATTTTCAACCTTTAAATAAGCCTATCTTAGTGGTTCAAGGTGGTTATGTTAATGATTCTTTTTGCACTCCTAAGAAACCTATTATTACTGTGCAAGGAGGTTATTTTACTAAGAGCCCTTATGAGTATGCTAAGCAACTGACTAGAGAGAGTTATCATGCGGTTGCTCATACCTATAACACAAGAAACAATAGGCAACCTAATCCTCCTCCAGTTATCCCAACTTCACTTCCTCCTTCTCAACCAATTCTTCCGCAAGCTCCACGTATTTCACAAGTTCTTGGTAAGGAATATGATCTCATAGAACAACTTAAAGCTACCCCTGCTAAGATATCCCTTTGGGATTTGATCCAAACTTCTTCCGCTCATCATGGAATGTTACAAGATGCCTTGAAAGATTTGAATGTGCCTCCACCTAATACATCTAGTAATATAGTGTCTTTGGTTAACTCTGTGATGAATCCTAAAGCTCAAATTGTGTTCACACAAGATGAGTTGCCTACTAGTGAAATTCAACATCAATATGATCCCTTGATGATTGTGGTTATCATAAATGACACTGCTATAAGACGAACACTGGTAGATAATGGCTTTGGCCTTAATGTGTGTAGCATTAATCTATTGAATAAGATGAATGTGGATACATCCCTTATTGAGCCTGACTCTCATCCCATTCGAGGCTTTGATAATGTGGCTAAGTCTTCATTAGGTATTATCACCTTACCCATCACAGTGGGACCTGTTACTTTGCCTACTCCTATCCATGTTATGTCGAGAAATCTATCATACAACTTGTTATTAGGGAGACCTTGGATTCACAGTATGCAAGCTGTCCCCTCTACATTGCATAGACAAGTTAAATTCATTTATAACAATAAGACATATACCTTGATAGGTGATACTAATCTTCAGTCTTGTTTACAAACATCTACTTCCAAAGGGAGTTCTTCTAAACCTTCCTCTTCTAGTGATGACTCTTTAAACAAAATACCTATGGATGAATCATCACCCTCTGATAATCAAAATTCTTTGGATGAGCCTAAAGCTCCTGAAGAAGATCCTTCTCGACTTGAATCTACACATGAAAAGGCTTTTGATCCTGAGAAGGTTCTCGCAGAAGACGATTGGGGATCTCTTGATTTTAATCCCACCTTTGTAGGTGAGTATAGGGTTCCTCCTAGAGAGCTTAAACTTAAAAAGAAGGAAGAAACTAGAGATCAATCTATCTTACATGAACCTATGAGCAATAATTTTGTGGCTGCTTCTCAAACTTCTTCTCCTCACACCTCTAATTATGAAGAGTTTGATTCTTTGTCTTATGAAAAACCACCTTCTCTTCCTGAAATGGCTGATCGTTATGGTCGTGGTTTTCGCATTTTTGCTAAGCATGGGTATCATGGAAAAGGTTGTGGTGCTCATGAACAAGGGATAAAAGTTCCTCTAGAGACTAATTTTCACAATTATGCCTTTGGACTTGGCTATAATCCCTGCAAACGTACCAAAGCATCTAAAAGACCATCTCTCAATGTGAATGCTATATTTAGTAGTGATGATGATCTCACTTCAACTAAATCATCTTCTACTTCTATCAACTCTCATTCCCCTCATAAGGAAATCTTGGTGATGAACAAATATCTTTATGAATCCCCTCAAATTTCTAAATCCACTTATGAATCTTTATCTCCTACTCATCATAAAGTCCTTTCCTCTAGGGATAAGGCTCTAATAAATTACACTCATCCCTCTTCTAAGATTTCATGTGACTTTTCTTCTTCAATTTTTATCCTTTTATACATGTTTTTGATCTCACTTATAGTTGAGCATTTAACATGTCATATTCAAATACCTCATTTAGTCTATCATGTCTTTAAATAACATTAATGGCTATTATGTTGCTCATCATTATGTGACATTGGTAGCTCATTTACTGGGGGCTCATTGTCATTCATGATGGTACAATTTCAAGTGCAATCATATTTTTGAAGCAACATAATAGCCTAATTTTCTATGTTATCTCTTGTTCCTATGGGGACATGAGTGATTTCATACATCTCTTCTTTTGCTTATGATCTCTCCCTAGAAGATTGTGTAAGTCCCTCTCATTGTCCTTATCCTTGGGAGGCAATGATCTTTTCTTATTTTTATCTAAGGATCCACTTTTTTTCCTATTTCGTGGATGGTGTGAACTTTATTACTTGATGTTATTCCTTGTATGCATTCGTTGTTGTTTGAGGTGTAAGTCCTTGACTACAACCTCTTTTGCACTTGGTAAAATACATCCATAACGAATTCACTCTCCTAATTGGGTTAAAAAGAGCGTCATCCTTCATTAAGAATCACTTTCACCTCGCAAAAGAAGGAAGTATTGCGTTCTTATTCTCTTCTTTGTCTTATTCTAGAAGATGTTATATTTGTCTAAGACAATTCCTCTCGAGGATAGGTGTCTTTTGTACAAAGATCTCTTCTCCTCTAAGGATCTCCTTTACACATACTACAAGATATCCCTTTTCAACTATCTTATCCTTGCTTAAAGAGTGCAAAACCCTCTTGCTTGGATCTATGACATTGTTGCATTTTTGGGGTATCTTCTTTTATGATGAAGGTAGGTATCCTTGTTCTACTTTTCTTATGACATAAACATTACACTTTTTGAGCAATGGGTCATTCTCGGAACCAGAGCACAGACTCTTAGAGCGAGATGTCACTATACATATACAGGTTGTAGCATACCCGGGCATAGACTCCTATGGGGTGCTTCCAACCTCCCTTACACACACATGCACGAGGTTGAGTGGAACTAGTGGCATAAGGCTAGACTTTCTCACTCTCCTCCCTTACATGGATCACCTAGACAGACTCTAGGGGCTAGTTTTCCATGTCCTTTTCCCATGGATCACCTAGACAAGATCTAGGGGCGAGAAGTCCATGTTTTCTCTTTCACTATTCTTCTCATGGATCACCAATGTGTGTATTCATGCTTTTTTTTTCCTTTCTTTTCCTCTCTTTGCATTTTGTTTCCATTTACATCCTTCATCTTGTGTTAGTAAATGTAGCGTCGTAAATTGTACGCACTTGCTAGGGTGGTACAATTTCACACCTAGTTTAGCACCCGCCTTGGCGCATTTTGTATTTTGCATTGCATTTCCCCTTTAGCACTTAATTAATTAAATTAATTAGGTCTAAGGTCCTATTTTATCATTTCCTACATCATAAAGTTGGGCCCTTTCATTAAAGTGTGCCCTTTTCATTTTATTCTTCCAATACATCATTCAAAAACCCTAATTAGGTCCTATTTTGAACTTGGGGGCTTGATTTTGGGGGTCAAAACATCTTGAAATCAGCTGTAACTTCGAGATTCTCTCTAAAATCATCATATCCGACGGCCCTGAAAATTTGGTGAAAAGTTGTCAGGACCATGGCGCCCGGAGTGCAACATGGTCCTGGACATTTTTCCCGAAATTTTAGGAGCGCGATCCAATCATAAAATAAAGCTTAACCCCAAGAAATTGGTGGGAGATTCAATCTCTAAGTCGGCCTAAAGTTGAAATTAAGACCTAGGGTTTCATACATAAGAGCTCTCTTTCTTCATTTGAAAGGATCCAGAATTTTGGCTTTCAAGGACCTTCTAGGCAGCGAAAGGGCAGATCTTTGAAGACTTCAACAACACTCAACATCCATCCATCAAACATCCATCAATTTCATTCATCTATTTAGGGCTTGGAAGACATTGAAGAACAATAGGAGATTACCGACTGAAGATTGGCGTGTACTCCTCCCTTGAGGGTTGGGTATGATTTCATGTTGTTTTCATGTCTTTGCATAAGCTTCAATATATCCTTTATTCATGCTTTAGATCACTTTGCATCTTGATTTAGAGAATTCACATTATCATTTACAAGCAATTAGGGTTTACTTTCTAGGTTGCTCTAGTTTGCTTTCTTGCATTTTAGGACCTTGCACACACATTAGGTCTGCACACACAATACATTTTACAATACAAATTGGCTATTCGTGGAGGTGGAAATCACCGAAGCGGGGGTTTGACTAAGGCAAAACCCTATATAGCCGTCCAAACACCTTTTCAGATATAAGTGCAGGTTTCGGGACTCGGACGACGCCGCAGGTTGCAGATCCAGGAGAAGCAGATTGAGACCGACTTTCCCACCAAATTTCAGAGCAAAAGACCAAGACAGGGGCGTGGGGCACCCTGGTCCTGCCAGGACAGGGGCGCTGGGCACCCTGGTCCTTGGGACAGGGGCACTGGGCGCCCTGGTCCTCCTGACAGACAGCATTTTCAGCAATTTTGACAACTTTTCCAGAGTGCAAAACAGCAGTTTTCGGAGCAGTTTCAAGGGCAGATTCAGGACAGTGGCGCCTGCGCCCCCATCCCGAACATTTTCATTCATATTTTAACACCGAGTACGCATTTACATTCTTGTCTTGTCCTTGTGTTTACAGCTTTCCATTATTTAAGTTCAATTCTGCAATCTTGTTATTAGTTCATACTTGCACTTTGGGGTTAGGGATTGAACTTGCATCATTCTATCTATCATTTACAACAAAGGAATAGAAATCTTAATAGGTATCCCGTGGCTCTCTCTTCCACAAAAAGAAGTAGCCAATTGTGTGATACCTCTAGGCTCTTTCGTATTCCACAAGTGTGTGGTTGAAAGTGAGATTAGGGCCTGTTTGCTTAGTGTCACTTTTTCACCTACACACATAGATGTCCAAATCTTCCACAAACATAACATCTCACATTCATTCTACAGTTTTCAAAGTTATGACCAACTTTGTTGCATTTGGAGCATTGACTGGTGGGTGGATTGACATTCTGATAATTCCTAGATCTACATTCATTTGCCCTATGACCATATTTATTACAATTAAAGCATTTTCCATTGAATTTATAAGTATTAGGTGGTCTTACCGGTCTGTTGTGATCCTGAGTATTTGCAGTACCAAAGCTTTCTCCAACTTCAAATCCAATTCCAAAAGTGTCACCCTTGGGTTTTTGATTCTTCAATAAGGTACCAAGTTCTTCTGAGCTTTTCTTGAATTTTTCTTTATGTTGATTTGCAGTTTCCAATTCCCTTTCCAAGATTTCTTTTTGTCTCATTAGTTCATTTGAGTCATTCTGAGTATGCATCAGATCTGTCTTCAACATGTCATTTTCATAGCTAAGTCTTGTGTTCTCATTTGCTACATCACTTAGTCTTCTGGTCAATTCTTCTTCATTCTTCTTTCTGTCCTCAATCTCTTTGCAAAATCTCATAGTCATATCCTGCATTTCATTTTTTGTTGTCATGATCTCTTGTTTCAACTTGCTTATCATATCATTAAGTGATTCCTTTTCATCATTCTCATTTTGCAATTTTTCACAAAGTTCTCTTCTCTTATTGCTTGTAACAGTAAGATTTTATTGAAGTGCATGAATGATATCCTGAGCTGCTCTTAAATCATCTTCTAATTTGATATTTTTCAACTTCTCTATATCATAGTCAGTAAGAGCTCCTTCAAATTGCTTCATCAGATTTTCCATCTTTACCGGTGTCAAGATCTTCCTCAAGCTATTAGGCTTCTGAAAATAGAGGACCAGGCTCTGATATCAATTGTTAGGGTTCCCACAGATACTGAGAGGGTGGGGTGAATCAGTATCTAACCGGTATTCAAATTTTCTTAAGTTAAAACATGCAAAACATAAAGTAGCAATGTACCGGTATGCAAAAATTAATGCAATAAACAGAATCAAAAACATCCACATGAAAAGAACACCATAACACAAGATGTTTTAACGAGGAAATCTGGTGTGGGAAAAACCTCGGTGGGACTTGTGACCCACAATATTCACTTACTGGCCAATAAGAGAATATTACTTACAATAGGGGCTTGCACATGCAAAAAGGCCAGCTGCCTAGAGCTCACTGCTCAATGAGGAGTCACACTGACTTACAATGAGGATTATACTAATCCAATGATCTGTACTGCTTTACAATAGCATCTCCAATGCCAGATTTAGTACCGGTTCTAACTCTGTTCTTTACATATACCCTTGACCTATAATTCGCACATTAGGTCTGCCTAATAATTTTCTTTTTGTTCACTTCCTTACTCTCACAAATGTCTACAATGATCTCTTTTATATACAAGAGTCATTTTGCAATTTGCCAAGTTGGCTTACAATAATAATCAAAATATTACATATCAAAAATCCTATCGGCCTTTGTGCCGGTATACATCTTTTCTTCTATGCCAGTGCCGGTGCCGGTGTAGAGTGATCTTGTTGATGTCGGTGCACTGTCTTGCTTGTGTAATGCTTTGCCGGTATGATGTCTTGTCGGTGCCATAGGATTGCAAGGTTGCCATCAATGAAAAAACCTTCAATCACACACAATGTCTCATTGGAGTGTCCATATGCCAACAACAAACACTACTTCGACACCCAAATTACATGAATCTAACACCTATTTATACAATTCATCAATCTTGACTGAAAGGTCGGCCAAACCCTCAACCCTTAATTACAAAATTGCATCACATGATACATAAATCAGCCCCCAAACCAATACAATGTCATAGAAGATGTATCATAGACCTAAATCAAATCTCAAAACATGCATCACCACTGAAAATCTCACCACAATCAACCGCAACATGCTATACCACCAAAAATACTGCATAACATGAAGAATAACATCGGATTAACAAAATCATTAATACTGCGGACAAGGATCAATGCGGATCAACAAAATAAATAGGATGATCAAGGAACACCAACCAGCACATTAGAACCATCTTCAATAGCTGCACCAACACCACTTATTCAAATCTTCATCGATCAACACGCTAACACTCAAGAACACTCAACATCAGCAATTTGGACTAGAAAGATAACATGCGGAGCACCAAATTATGAATCATCTAAAATGAAGATACATGAACATCCAAAATATTCTCCCAAACCCACAATCAAAGATATGTTCATACCAGAGCACAACGGATCAAGAAACAAAATCTGCCAATTACTGAACACAAAAGAATAGTCTCTAAACCACAATCCATGACTCAACCAAATTACCACATAGAATTATGAAATCAATAAAGAATTAAATAGGGATACTAGAGATACTTCATTACTAAACCACACATCCTCATGACCAAAGCAAATCAATTCTTTGTAATCATTGAAGCAGGAATATGTTGACATTAATGACAACAACATATCCTAGCAGCAGCAATATCCAAGAGAAGCAGCTAACTCTATTGAGTACAATAACACGACGTGTTAGTCACACTAACATCTCAAAACTGATCTCTACAAGCATTGGCACAAAATTTGCTAACAACACCCACACCAACACACAAATCTATTCTAATGCATCTCTATTACAACATGATTACATCATCCTTCATGATGAGTGTTTAATATACATATTCACAATTACATAGCTTATATTTAAACATCCATAGGTTGGTTATTTTACATAATTAATAAAGAACATGAAAGCATAAGAAGATAGGAGGACAAGATGAACTTGATGACATTCTTGCTGTAATCTTTGGTCCCTAATGGTGGTTAGCAACACCACCTAACTATGTGGAACCTAGAGGTACACCCCACCATGGTCATGGAGATAGTCACATGCCCCAAGCACTCAAGCAAGAATATACATGGGATATAGTATAACACATGCACCATACATGAAGTATCCACAACATACGTGACCAAAGAGAAAACATACACAAAGGAAATAAATTACAAACACCTCAATTGCAATCCAACAAATGCAAGAGAATATAATAAACACCAACACAAGTATTTAGAACATAAAGCATCAAGGTAAGAGTGTCACTCATCATCTAAACACGAGGTGACATACAACATCATGGGCCAACACAAATGATAATCAAATGATAATTAATGAAAAAACACCAACAAGAAAGGCAATATTTTTTCTAGGTGCTACTCAAATATATAGGGCTAGGTACCAGAGAGAAATAAATGGGAGTGTATTTGCGTAACTAGAAGGGGTGGCTCATGTGAAACTGAGTAGCCCTCTCATAAAAATGAGGAGACTTGATCTTACCTGATTTGATGCTCCATTAGGGGAAAAGACTTACCAAGTCATTCTTAGCAAGGGGCATATAATAATCTTAGTTAAGTTTTATTTCCCATGTTTTAATTTAGTTATCACTTGATTAAGGAACTCCCCACATCATGATTACGAGCATGTCAGTTTGGGTCAAGGATATGTTGGAAGACACTCCCATAATTGACTCTATTACCTAACCTGGGCTCATTAAAACCAAAATGAAAATAAAAATCAAATGATATTAACTTTCCAGTTTCAAATTTTCACCAAAAAGAGCCAAATTCACAAAATAGGGAAAACTATTGATGCAATCAAGGCTAGAGGGTTTAGAATGGACTATCTGACCTTGCAACCAAAGATGCACAAAAACACAACAAAAATTTGAGTGTGGATAATAGCCAAAACTCTTATTAATGAGCACATAAGTATTGTATGCTTGTAAGCCTTAACCTATTCCTTACATTTAACCCATTAGCCCAACATGCAGACGCCTAGGCCACCATGAGCTTATTACAATGAAAAAAATGAAACAGATGTCTTTGGGGTTTGTCTTCTCTTAATTAATTCCCCCTAACTACTCCCTAGCTACTATTGATGATCTCCCATGAATCTTAATGTTCTTAACTATACAATCCCAACTTTAGAAATGTTCCATGTCAGCCTCCCAGGTCCAATTGTAGTTCTAATGTGTGCAATGACACTGAATGCTTGATGAGGGTATAAAAATTTGTATAGATAGGTGCAAACCTATATGGATTTTGTTTGGCACATTTCTTGTCTTGTGACACACTCCACATGCTCAACAAGGCTTTGAAATATCCCCATGCTTTGAGCATTGGGTCTAGCCCAAGTTCTTCTAGGATGTTCATGCATCAGACCCCTGGGGTTATTTGAGAGGTGCATCTTGCATGCTATTAGGTGTGATCCAAATTGCTTCAGTTTCTCCTCTAAGACCCAAGATGCATCTTCCATTGGTTTTTTCCTCCATTTGGCCAAATATTCCTTGTACTCCTTATATGGGTGTTGCATCTAGTTTGACTATCTACGATCTATTTGGTTTTCTTTGGTGGTACTTGCAATACTTTCTACTAAGGTAGTGCTTTTGTGTCATCCTCTTGTGCTCCTTGAAATTAATAGAGATTTGTAATGTTGAAGATTGCTTTTTTGTCCACTCCCTTTAGTAACTCGGCTCTATAAGCATTTCTAAAATAAAACTTCTTGACAATCTTGCAAGGCCAAAACTTCTTCATCTTTATTTTATTATATGTATCTACTGGAAATCTCTCCTAAATAAATTCCATGACTTCATCTCCAATTTAAAATTCCCTTTGTCTTCTATCAATATCCACTCACTTCTTATACTATTTTTTCTTGATCTCTAAGTGTTGGTTGACCTCCTTATGGGTGTTCTTCATATGCTTACAAATTTTTCTCCCTCTGTAATCCTCTTATCTTGTGGGTTGTTGTCCAAAAGTTTGGTCACCCCCCTAGGATTTAGTTTAGTAATGATCTCAAATGGTGTATTTCCAATACTTTGATTTACTAAGTTGTTGAATTCAAACTCTTCTTTTGGCAAAGATCATGTCCCAATTCTTGTTTTTGTCTCCTACCAAGCATTTGAGAAAATTTCCCAGTCTTTTTTTTACTACCTCAATCATCCCATCGATGTATGAGTGAAATATCAAGCTAAGCTTTAAGTTTGTTTGCATCTTCTCCACAGTGTCCTCCAAAAGTATCTAATAAACTTGGTATCCCAGTCCAAGAAAATCATCTTTGATATTCCATGCAACCTCACCACTTATCAAAAGAATAAGTCAAGAATATGAACCCCATCATGAGTCTTTTTATAGGTAATGAAGTGTGTCATCTTAGAGAATCAATCTACCACCACAAATACAAATTCATATCCCCTCTAATTCCTTAGAATCCCAACACAAAGTCCATATTGGTATCCTCCCAAGGTTTTCCAAAATAAGAAGGGGTTGATGCAATCCTATATTCTAGCTAGTCCCTTTAGCTACTTGACAAGTCTTGCACTCTTAAACATACTTCTAGGGATCCTTGTATACTTATGGCCAAAAGAAACCTTTTCTCACTACAGCTATAGTTTTGTTAATCCCAAATGTCCTACCAGTGCTCTAGAATATTTCTCTTTGATCAAATTCTCCCTCATTGAGCCCCTATGAATACATAGATGATTTCCCCTTAACAACATATCATCTTAGATGAAGTATTCCACCCACTTGATTTTGTTTGTCAACATCAGTTATGTACTTGTCTTCCCCACCTTCACAAAGTTAGGATCATTTTCATACAAACATGTTAACTCATCAAATCCCATTACAATCACCCTCATCTACAACATCAGGTTCCTTCGTCATCATACCACATGTACAATCTAGTTTTCCACTCCAATGCTTGAGGAAAAAGGTATAACTTTGCATGAACTCTACCCACTACATGTGCCTCTGGTTCAACTTACCTTGGCTGTTTAGGTATTTAGGTGCCTAGTGGTAAGTGTGCAATACAAATTCTTTTGGCAACAAATAGTGTCTCCACTTCTTCAGGGCTTGAATTATAGCATAAAAATCTTGATCATATATTGAATACCTTCTTTAGGAATCATTCAACTTCTCATTAACATAAGCAATTTTTCTTCCTTCCTAACTCGGGACCACTCCAATGGCACTATCGCTAACATCACAATCTACTTGAAAGACTTTGTACTGATTGCTCCATCACTTTTTTGTTTCAATAGTTTAAATATTTTATTCACTTCAATTATCTACTTGAACTCCTTCTAGTCTCTTCTCAATGCCTCCATCAAGGGTGCACAAATGGTGTGAAATTTCTAGTAGAAACTTGCCAAACCATGACAAGATCATACCTTTCCAACATCCAATGATACAAGACATTCCACAATTGCTCTCATCTTCTCAAGGTCCATCTTAAACCCTTATGCAGAGATCACAAATCCCAAATAAACTAGTTATGTCTTCATGAAACTACATTTCTTGATGTTAATCAGCATCCTTTCTTCCATCAATCGCTAAAATAGTTTTATAATATGTCATATGTGTTCTTCCATTGTCTTGCTAAATAGAAAGTTGTCATCAAGAAAAATAACAAGAAACTTACTCAGGTACTCCTTTAGTACTTAATTAATCAAACACATGAATGTGCTTGGTGTGTTAGTGAGTTCAAAAGGCATGACTAGCCACTCATATAATCCTTCATTGGTCTTGAATGCAATCATGCATTCATCACCCTCTTGGATTCTAATTTTTGGTATATGCTCTTGAGATCAATTTTGGTGAAGTATCTTGCACCACTCACATAATCCATTATGTCATCCATCCTTGGGAAGGGAAACCATTACTTAATTTGATCTTGTTGATAGCTCTTGAATCAATATACATCCTCTATTCTCCATCCTTATTTGATGCTAAGAAAATAGCTACTATGCATAGGCTTGGGCTCTCTTAGATCAATCCATTCTTTAATAGCTCACGTAATTACCTACTCGGCTTCACATTCTTCATAGGTGTCATCTGGTGTGCTACTTTGTAAGGAAAACTTGCTATCAGTAAAAGTTCTATGTGATGGTCAATACTCTGAACCAGTGCCAGTCCTTTTAGAACATTTTCAAACATGATATCTTGGTATTATTTGAGTAGCTTTGCAACCTCTCTCTATTGTACATCTACCTTAACCATGCTAGTGGTTCTATTACCCTTGCTGAATTTCCTATGAATGAGTGGAAAATAGGTTTTCTTATGCTTCAATCCATCTAGGAACTTCCTCTCGTCCACCAAGTAGATCCTTGCACTATCGAAAACTACCTCATTCTATTCTTCTAGAGGAATCAAGATATGTTTCTTCCTATTCATTGTTATGGTGTAGTTATTCTTCCATCTATCATGTATGGCTCTTATATCATACTATGAAGGTCTCCCTAATAATAAATGACAAGCATCCTTTGACATTATATCACACAATACTTTATCATTTTACAAGCCAATGAGAAAATTGACAAGGCACTATTCACTTACCAAGCTTTTATGGTTGTCTTGTATCCAAGCAATCCGATATGGGTTTGGGTGCTTAATCCTCTTCAAGTTTAACTTTTTCACCATCTCCTCAAAGAACAAATTATTTGTATTATAAATGTTAATGATAACCTTACAACACTTCCCCCTAACTTGCACTTGGTCCAAAATAGGCTTCTCATTTGTGTCAATTCATCTCTAGATTCCCTTTGTAGTAGGGTTCTCCTCATGACTAGTGATTCTCCCTTTTCCAAATGTCTTGTGGACCCAAATGATTTGTACCTTTCTTCCTCAACATAAGAGTTCCTAGCTCCAAAATTTCTCATCTCCCTAGTTCTTTCTTGACACCATTCAAAGGCACAATGCCCAACTTCTTTGCACTTAAAAAATGTTCTTCAAAATGATCCTCAGTCAAACCTTCTTCTTGTCTTCCAGTATTTATAATCATGGTGATAGTCCTCTTTTTCACTTCGATCATGGTATGAATCTTCTTTGGGACTTATCTCTTCCCTTTAGAAAGGACTTCTTCCTCTATTTTTCTCTGTGTATGGTCCCATCTTATAACATTAAGTCCATCTCTCTATATCCTTCTAAATTATGCTCCCCAACATCCATTCTACCTTCCTGGCCAACTTTTCCTCAACCTTCAGTATAAATTGATAAACTTCCCTCATGGTGGTCATCTATACTAGGCTTCATTCCTCTTGAATGTTGGTTCTAAAGTAATTAATGTATCACACCAATTTTTTTTCTCCCGACTTCACTATGTCCAATCCTAATGATAATCTTATGGTACTCCTCAATTTATTCCTTCATTATCTTCTCTCTCTACTACAAATTTTGAAGCTTCTTCAACAACTCTTACTTGTAGTCCATGGGTATGAATTGGCTCTTTAGTTTCATCACCATCCTATTCCATCCATATTCCATTTTATGATCCAATCCTTCCCTCTTTGGTTCTTATCCAACTACACTTCCTTCTACCAGATGTTGGCATGTCCCTTTAAATTACTTTTGAAAAATCTCATTTTCCCTAGATCGTTGATTACCTCAAACTCAAAGTACGCATCCATATCATTTATCCAATCAATCAACTCCTTTGGACATAGGATTCCAACATAACTAAGGATCTTTATCCTCAATCTCTTTCCAATCCTGATGGCCACCTTCGTCATCTTGATCTAGTTTGACTCATATTATTCTTATCTTTCTTCATCCTATTCTAGTGCCATTGGCTCCTCATCATCACTCCCCTCATTTTGTCTTAGGTTTATGCCCTTCCTCTAGTATATTTTCATTATATCTATTTAATTATTTATGGATCTCATTATGTGCTTCATTTCCTTCACTATTCTGGTGACAGTGGCTATTACTGGCATTGACAACATCTTTCCCTTTGAGCTAGGTGTGATTTCCTTAATTTGACAATCTAGTTTAGGGTTGTAACTATCTCACTTCATTAATCGATTGAAAACACCTTCAACCTACCTCAAGTCAGTGATTTGGTCGCACTAAAAGATCTTATGAAATTCTCACCTCCATAGGCTCGATTCTTGCTCTAATACAACATGATGTAGTCAAGGTTAGATAGTCTGAAATGGAATGTCTAGCCCTACAACCAAACATGCACAAAAATATAAAAAGAATTTGAATGCAGATAACAACCCAAACTCTTATTGATGAATACAAAATTATTACATGCCCACATACTTCACATGTTCCTTAAATTTGGCCCATTGGCCCAACATGGAGACACACAAACTGTCATGGGTTTGTTGAACACACCAGATGACTAAGAGGGGGTGGTGAATCAGTTTGGATCTTAAAACAATTTACTTATAATCCTTTAAAGTTAAAAACAAAATTTACTTATCTCTACAATTATGTAACATGAAACCACAAAGAACAACACACACAAGAACACTAGATTTATGTGGAAAATTCAATAAGGAAAAAACCATTGTGAGAATCACACCCACAATATGAAAAATCGATTACAATATTTTAGGCTCAACGCTAAGGAATCTCACTGCACTGGATTGGACTCGCAAAACTAAAGCAGAAAACTTTAGGGCAAGATACAAGGGACTTACATTCCTGAGACACACAATCTTAGGACAAGATACAAAGACTGCACAAGTTGCCAAAGGATTCACTATTTTTCGGCAAGTACAGAGAAATGATGAATTGAAATGAACAAGATCTCCTAATAATGAAACTATCCTTGAACCACTATGTCATGTGAACAATTACCATGTCAATAATATTACACTTCACTCATCATCTCAGTTACATTGTCTTACTAAAGGTATGATCATAAAAGATCATCATAGATTGAAACTCACACTTATGCTTCTTTAAATGTACTTGCATATCATTCACATCTAGTTCACAACAACCCACACAAAAATTTACGCATATGCACTTCCATTTATACAAGGTTTTACATTAAAACCCTCACCTAGGTCGACCACTATAGAATAAACATGAATTACATAAAGTCGTCCACCCAAACTAAAATCACACAATGTGGTCCATTCTAGGAGATAAAGAGGACACAAATACATCACAACACATCTTCCTAAGTTAATTCCAATAAACCACACATGCTAGAACTATTGATATTTTGGTATGGTTTTGTCATTGATGTCAACACCTACTAACACTTATCAACTCTAGCACTTTGGAGAATCAACAACATTCACCGGCAAGCAAATGACTTATGCACATTCATCGGTATCTGGTACACCGACATGATATAATGATCATCGGCACTTAGAAGGGCATGGAAAACACTTGGTTATGTCGAAGACATCGTGTGGACACCTTGTCTTGGAGATTTGTTTATTGGTATATTTGTATTTGCATATTTGTTGTTATCGGTAAATAGGTCCAGGTTTTACACCGGTAGGTTTATCTTTTCCAGATCAGCACGACACGCTATGGAGATGATTTATTATTGTTGTAAATGCATCAAGCTGACATGTTGAATCGGTTATTGCATCGGATATTCTTTTGTTTGTAAAATTATTTTATTGTAATATCTTGTAGAGCCAACCTGCTAAAATTGGTCTTAGGTTATGATATAAATATAAGATCTTATTTGTAAGATTAGTAAGGGAATGCGAAGAAGAATTGTGTGAAGGTATATGCAAGATTAAGCAGAACTATACACGCAGACATCATTTGAAGGTGAAGCAAGGTTTTTGTGAAAGCATATCAGAACTACACCGGTACTGAATCCAACATATGAAGATGCTACTTTGAGCAGTACATCCTTATTAGATTTAACCATCCAATTGTAGTTAGTGTGACTCCTATTTTGTGTTTGAGAAGTGAGCTCTAGGTGCTTGGCCTTTCTGCATGTGCAAACCCCATTTGTATACACTTACTATCTGTAGTAGTATCATCTGATTGTGGGTAAGGTTTCCCACTGTGGTTTTTCCCTTTTTAGGGTTTCCACATACAAATATTGGTGTTATGTGTTGTGGATGACTTTGTCCTTTTATTTCATGCATTAATCTTTACCGGTATTGCAATTATCTGATAAAACTGTCCACCAGTATAAAAGACTGGTTCACCAGTATTAAGCAATAAGTTGGTTAAGTTATTTTGTTTTGAATTTATTTGACAACTGATTCACCCCCCCCCCCACTCTCAATTGTCTCCAGAACCTAACAATTGGTATCAAAGCCTAATCCTCTTTTCTAGAAGTTTAACAGCTTGAGGAGATCCAATGTCTACTAACTATTTCAGGAAGGACAATCCTAAACTTGATGGAACCAACTATGGCATGTGGAAGATCAGAATGGAGACACATTTAAATTGCATTGGAAAGGACATCTGGGATGTTACAAAGAATGGCTATACTGCTCCTACTCAAAGCCAGCCTAATCCACCTAACTTGACTAAAGATGAAGAAAATGACTACAAAGCAAGAGAAGCACTTTTGAGTGCATTAACAGATCAGCAAATCATGGGATTATCAGATAGATCAACTGCTAAAGCTATTTGGGATCATTTGGAAACACTGAATGAAGGAGATTCCATAGTCAAAATTGCAAAGCTTGAAAGCTTCTGGGTCAGTTATGAAAATCTGAAAATGGAAGAAGATGAAAGGATTTCTGCTTTTATGGAAAGAGTTAAGGAAATTGTTTTGGGTATTAAATATTGTGGAGGAACCTTAAGTGAAGATGAAATTTTTTCAAAAGTTTTAAGAGAATTGTCACCGGCATACAAAATGAAGGTCACTGCTATAAATGAGTTAATAACAATGCCTAATACATCAGTAACTAGAGATACATTGATTGGAAAACTTTTAGCCTTTGAAATTGAGGAATTTGGTCTTGTTGCTACTATAAAGATAGATTTATCCTTTAAAGCATCAACATCATCTATATCATCATTTGACAAATCCGATTGGAAAGCCTTTTATGCAAGAGAACTTGAAGAAAGCAGGAAAGAAAATGAAGAACTTGAAGCACTATTTGCAAGGAAAATGCCTAAAGGTCCAGTTGGAAGTAAGTATGAAGGTAAAGCACCCTTTAAATGTTTTAACTGTAATAAGATTGGTCATATGGCTTCAAGATGCCCTGATAGACATGCTAGACTAAGAGAAGAATCTATAAGGACATACAAGACTAACCCTGAATATCAAAGATACAAATTTAAGAAGAATAAAGACAAATCTTGTTATCTTGTTGATGAAGGAGTGACTGATGATTCTGATGAGGATCCAACAGACAATGGATGGGTTTTTGTTGCTATAATAGAAGATCAACCAGCACCTACAATCCAACCAGTAGAACAGGCCTTGGCAACTAAAATCGAATTAAAGGATGAATGGATCATTGATTCAGGATGCTCACATCATATAATAGGTGATAAAGGTAAATTCTTGAACTTTCAAGAATATAATGGAGGTCTAGTGAGATTTGGAGATGACAAAGCTTGTTTGATCAAAGGTAAAGGTACAATATCTCTTGATGGTAAGCATAACACTGACAATGTTTACTATGTTGAAGGTTTAAAGCATAATCTTTTGAGTGTTGGTCAATTAGTTGAGAAAGGATTTCAATTACAATCCAAAAATGGAAAATGCAAAATCATGAATAGAACTGGTTTAGAAATTGCAACCAGAAATCAAACTACAAGTAATATCTTTCATTTGAATAACAGTGAAAAGACATGCTTGATTGCACATATTGATGAAAGTTGGCTATGGAATAAGAGACTATGTCATGTAAACTTTGATTGCATGGTGAAAATCAGTACTACTAAGGCAGTTAGAGATTTACCTAAAATTGTCAAACCTCACAATACAGTATGTAAGGAATGTCAATTTGGAAAACAAGTTAGAACTACCTTTAAAAGTATTCTAGAAAAATCCAATAATTCTCTTGACTTAATTCATACTGACTTATGTAGTCCAGGTAGAACCAAAAGCTTGAAAGGTGATAGATATTTCATGCTAATCATTGATGACTATTCTAGAATGTGTTGGGTTACTTTTCTGAGAGAAAAATCAGAAGCACTTGGGAAGTTCAAATTGTTCAAAGCAATGGTAGAAAATGAAACCAGTAAGAAAATCAAATGTCTAAGATCACATCAAGGAGGAGAATTTACATCTAAGGAATTTAATGCATTCTATGAAGTGAATGGAATCAGAAGATAGCTATCAGCACCTCGGACACCACAACAAAATGGAGTTGTTGAAAGGAAAAATAGAACCATCTTGGATGCAGCTAGAAGTATGTTATCTTTAAGAAAATCTACCACATGTATATTGGAGAGAAGCAGTAAGTACAACGGTCTATACATTCAACAAAGTTCACATCAAAGGTGAAACCGATAAGACCCCTCATGAACTATGGTTTGGTATTACTACTACTCTTAAATATTTTAGAATATTTGGAAGTAAATGCTATATTAGAAGAGATGAGTATATTGGGAAATTTGATCCTAGAAGTGATGAAGGAATATTTCTTGGTTATTCATCTAAAATTAAAGCATATAGATGTTTTAACAAAAGATTGCAGAACATTGTTGAGAGTACAAATGTGAAGATTGATGAACAATTCAGAGGAACTTCAAGGTATATAGATTCTGAACCGAAAACAGAAAATCTAACAAATGAACCTACACTAAACCCACCGGTACAGAATGAAGATCCAGTTACACTGGTACCATCTAAAAATTCCACTGTGACTGAGGAACAGCAGCAAACAAAGATACCCCGGTATGTAAGACTAAACCATTCTAAAGATTAGATAATTGGAAACAAGCATAAAGGAGTTATGACAAGAGGAAGATTGGCAAATGAAGAGGTATGTCTTATTTCTCAAATTGAACCATCATCGGTTAATGAGGCATGTGAAGATAAATATTGGATTAAAGCTATGGAAGAAGAATTAGAACAAATTGAGAAGAATAACACTTGGACATTAGTTCCCCGGCCTAAAGATAAAAATGTAATTGGAACCAAATGGGTATTCAGAAACAAACTTAATGAAGATGGTAAGTTTATCAGAAATAAAGCAAGACTAGTGTGTAAGGGATATTCTCAGAAAGAAGGAATTGATTACAATGAGACCTTTGCACTAGTAGCCAAAATTGAGGAAGTCAGATTATTTTTGGCTTTTACAGCACACAAGAACTACAAAGTATATCAAATGGATATTAAATGTGCATTTCTGAATAGAGATCTTGAAGAAGAAATTTACATTGAACAACTTGATGGATTTTCTTTGACAGATAACAAAGATATGGTTTGCAGGTTAAGGAAAGCTTTGTATGGATTGAAACAAGCTCCAAGAGCTTGGTGTGCAAGATTGGATAAGTATCTTTTGAAGATTGGTTTTTCTAAAGGTAATGCTGACAGCAACTTATATTATAAAGTGACTAATGATGACATCTTGGTTATAGAAGTTTTTGTTGATGATATAATCTTTGGAGGAGAAGATGGACTATGTAAAGAATTTTCTATTGAAATGCAGCAAGAATTTGAAATGTCTATGATTGGAGAAATAAAATTCTTTCTAGGATTTCAGATTACACAGACTATCAAAGGTATATTCTTGAGTCAATCCAAGTACTTAAAGGAGTTACTAAAGAAATTTGGGATGGGGAACTCTAAACTGGTAAGCAAACCTATGACTACAAATGACAAACTATCACTAAGGGATGAATCTACACTTGTTAATCCAACTAGGTACAAATCTATGATAGGAAGTTTACTGTATTTGACACAAACTAGACCTGATATCATGAATGCAGTATGTATTGTTTCAAGATTTCAGAGTAATCCTAGAGAAAATCATGAATCAACAGTAAAAAGGATTTTTCGGTACTTACAAGGCACAACAAATCTTGGATTATGGTATCCTAGAGATGAAAACTTTGAATTATGTGCATACATAGATGCAAATTGGGCAGGAGATGTGGATGATAGAAAAAGCACCACCGGAGGAGCATTTTTTCTTGGAAACAGACTAGTTTCTTGGTTGAGTTAGAAACAAAGCGGTACATCCTTATCAATAGCAGAATCAGAATATGTTTCAGCAGCAACTAATTGTACACAGGTACTATGGCTTAAACAAATGTTGAAAGACATAAAGGTAAAATGCAAGGAACCTATTACTATCTATTGTGACAACATTGCAGCAATTGATATATCTAAGAATCCGGTACTACATTCTAAAACCAAACATGTTTCTATCAAACTGAATTTTCTAAGGGAGAATGTTGAAGCAAAATAAATTAAACTCGTTTATGTGAATACTAAAAAGCAGATTGCAAATATTTTCACTAAACCTCTACCTAAGGAGACCTTTGAATATCTTAGAGATCGGCTTGGCGTCATTCCCCCACCGGTAGATACTTAGGAAGTTGATATCTATCGTCAACCGGCAGAATTAACAGAGAAATCTTTTTACTCCGGCTTTGATGAGGAAGCTACTTCTCAGGGGGAGGAGTTGGTATAATGTATTGATTGGTATTTTGTATATGAACTTGTCTTGGTAGTAACTTTGGAATTTCATGTCAAAGGGGGAGAGATTGGTATGGAAAAACACAAGGAAACACATGTTACTCTAAGGGGGAGAGATTGTTACTTTGAGAAAGATTACTTATATTTTGATAATTATTGGTATTTGGCATTTCTGTTTTGGCACTTTGATGGTTTTTCCATCTTGTGTTGCCATCAATGCCAAAGGGGGAGATTGTTGGTATTTTGGTATGGTTTTGTCATTGATGTCAACACCTACTAACACTTATCAACTCTGGCACTTTGGAGAATCAGCAACATTCACCGGCAAGCAAATGACTTATGCACATTCACCGGTATCTGGTACACCGGCAGGATATAATAATCATTAGCACTTGGAAGGGCATGGAAAACACTTGGTTATGTCGAAGACATCATGTGGACACCTTGTCTTGGAGATTTGTTTATTGGTATATTCGTATTTGCATATTTGTTGTTACCGGCAAATAGGTACAGGTTATACACCGACAGGTTTATCTTTTCCAGATCAGCACGACACGCTATGGAGATTATTTATTATTGTTGTAAATACATCAAGCCAACATGTTGAATCGGTTATTGCATTGGATATTCTTTTGTTTGTAAAATTATTTTATTGTAATATCTTGTAGAGCCGACCTACTAAAATTGGTCTTAGGTTATGATATAAATATAAGATCTTATTTGTAAGATCGGTAAGGGAATGCGAAGAAGAATTGTGTGAAGGTATATGCGAGATTAAGTAGAGCTATACACATAGACATCATTTGAAGGTGAAGCAAGGTTTTTTGTGAAAGCATATCAGAACTACACTGGTACTAAATCCAGCATATGAAGATGCCATTTTGAGCAGTACATCCTTATTGGATTTAACCATCCAATTGTAGTCAATGTGACTCCTATTTTGTGTTTGAGTAGTGAGCTCTAGGCGCTTGGCCTTTCTACATGTGTAGACCCCATTTGTATACACTTACTATCTAAAATAGTATCATCTGATTGTGGGTAAGTTTTCCCAACGTGGTTTTTCCCCTTACGGGGTTTCCACGTACAAATATTGGTGTTATGTGTTGTGGATGACTTTGTCCTTTTATTTCATGCATTAATCTTTACCGGTATTGCAATTATCTGATAAAACTGTCCACCGGTATAAAACACTGGTTCATTGGTATTAAGCAGTAAGTTGGTTAAGTTATTTTGTTTTGAATTTATTTGACAACTGATTCACCCCCCCCCCCCCCCTCTCAGTTGTCTCCGGGACCTAACAAGAACATCCTCCAAAGTTGGCATCAAACATGATGTGAAGAAAAATAATGAAACACATTAACTAGCACATTATTCAATGTGGATCTACACATGCCACAAAAAGATCCATATCAACATTCCAACGCAACCTTCAAATAATGTCCAAACCAACAGAGCATGATTAGCTAGAGACCAACACAACCGATAGTGTCGAACATAAAGCAACATAGTTCCACTTTTTTATCAAACTAGCATTAGAAATATGAACTAGAACACTGCATGAATCATAAGGACATGTCCACCAAGATGCAACACATTAACAAACATTATGGAGTAATGTAGAGCATTCTCCAAATCAATCTTGATAGACAACCTCAATATCAACAAACCATCACAACTGATTTGATTATATGAGAAACTTAGGACCTAAAAATATTACAATACAACATCAACATAACATAGATGTCACATCCAAAACTACAAGCCATCGTTATCAAGAACCGAATAAATTTAGAGCATTCTTCCATAAGGGCATTAAATACTCTTTCCTACATATTATAACTTTCATGTAGCCTTCTGGAAACACCTCATACTCACTCAATATCACCATCAAACAACATAACAACATGTAAAAGTTCATTTTTGGAGAATATACAACATCCACACATCTAAAAAACTTTAACATCAATGACAACACAGCTCAAGTTTCCAACAAGGATTATTATAATGAAAACAATGAAACAAAGGTCTTTCAATTTTTTCTCATCCTATGAATATTGTTGAAGATCTCCAATGAATATTGAAGTTCTTAAGTATTTGATCCTAAAAATTACCTATTGTTCATGATCTTTAATGAATATTACCTATTGTTGATGATCTCCAATGAATATTGAAATGCTTAAATATCTGATCCTAGCACTATAAGTGTTCCACATTAGCCTCCCAAGTCTAATTGTAGGTGTAACATGTTTAATGGCTCTGAGTGCTTGATGAGGTCCTAAAACTTTATGTGGATAGGTGCAAATCTACTTGGATGTTCTTTGGCCTATTTCTCTCCCTGTGACACACTTCACATGCTCTTACAAGGATTGGAAATATCCCACACACTTCCAATATTGGGTTGGTCCTGAGGTCTTGTAGGATGCTCCTACATTGATTTCCAATCCACAAAATCCAAGTGAAATGGATCCAAATATATCCAAATTTAAAATCTCATATAAATTTTCCATCCTTCCACATAATTATATTGCATTAAATATGAACAAAATCACTTTTAAATTAGATATCAAAATTTCCCAAAAACCAGGAAATGGTAAAAACACCATTAAAGGACCTTGAAAAACACCAAAAATTCAAAGCTCAAAAATTAGAAAACTAAGAATACCCTTTTGATTCCTATCTAGCCAACATCATATTTCCACAATCAATTTAACAAATTATACATTAAATCCAATTTTTGGCATGGCAACATTTCATAAAATATAGTTTTTCAAAAAGGAGAAGAAAAATTACAATAATGAAGTTCCTACCTCTCATATGCACCAAATTTAAATGTAAATATCTTTAAAAACTCACATAAATTTATTAAATAAAATTAGTAACAATAACTTGATCAAATTCCTCTCCCAATGAATCACACTCATAAGAATTCTACCAAGAATTTCTCCACAAATCTCTAATTAACAGTTGGGTTGAGGGTACTAGTATATGGTTTGGGTTGATGGTATAGGGTTTAACCCATAGGGTTGAGGCTGTAGGATTTATTCTTGAGGGTATTGGGTGTTGATACTTCCCCCTCTCTTCTCTCTCACCTCTCTCTCCCCCTTCTCTATGTCTCTCCCTCCCTCTCTCGCTCTCTACCTCTCCCTTCCTCCATACCCCCATTTATCTTTCTCCATCCCTCCTCCCTCTCTCTTATAATCTTCTCTTCCACTCTTATTATCTCTCTCCACCCTCTCTCCATTCTCTAGGTATTTACCTCTCCCTCCAACTCTCTATCTTGTTCCCCTCTAGGTCTCTCCCTCCCTCCATATTTACCTCTCTACCTTTCCCTTCTTGTGCCATTACCCAGCTCACTCCCCCTCTAGGTCTCTCACCTCTATCTCTCTCCCCTATATCTCTTGCATTTATGTCTCCCCCTCTAGCTCTCTCACCTCTATTTATCCCCTCTAGGTCTCTTACATCTCTCTCCCCTTGTAAGTCTCTTACCTCTATATCTCTCCCACCTCTATCTCTCCCCACCTCTATCTCTCTTACTTATCTCTCCCCCTCTAGCTCTCTAAACTCTTTATTTATCCCCTCTAGGTCTCTTACCTCTCTCTCCCCCTCTAGGTCTCTCACCTCTCTAGCTCTCCCCCATTTAGGTTTCTTACCTATCTACCTTCTCTTCTCTATCACCTCTCCCCCTGTCTCTAGGTTTCTCCCTCTCTCTCTTTCTCAATTGCTACCCCCCCCCCTCTAAAGAACACAAATGATCACTGAGAGGGGGGTGAATTAGTGATAATTAGAAATTTAAAACATGAAATCAGATTGTGCCAACACTAAAAACAAACAAATTATATAAATAAGAGGTATACCACATAACACATAGATATACGAGGAAAACCCATGATGGGGAAAAATCTCGATGAGAAATGTTGTTGGAGACTACTGTTCCAATACAAGCTCACAATGGAAAAGTAATTACAATATTATCTGATATGTATTCTCTTTCTTGATTGACCAATCAAAAATAATTTATTGTCCACCTAATATTTACATTTCACTCAACCACTTAGTGAATGGTGGGACCCATTAACAAAAACCTCAATTCACAAAAGGTCCATGTGTGAGAGAAATCCATGTTGGATTCGCGAGTTGTGCAAATGTGTTCCATAGATTATATAGCATGCGCGTCATGAGTCAGCAACTCTTCTTTCATCTAAGCTGGTGAGATAACATGCCTTCTACCATTTTGCATATCCCACGTCATTTCTTCTCAGACCTCTTACCCATGCCGGATAAGGTATTTATCTATTTTGTCTTCCCATTTCCTTATCCCATGGGCTTCTTCACATCCCAACTTGATCACACGGGATAAGCAGGCCCTTCATTTCCTTTTATTCTCTTATCCCATAGGCCCACTTACATCATTCTTGTCTCATGCAGGATAAGTGTCTACAAGTAATCTCCCTTCAATTTCTTATCCCAGATGACCATTATTGGTCACTTTTGACAACACGGGATAACAAGATGCCTTGTTTTCCTTTGTTTATTGTTATCCAGCAAGGTTTCTTACATGTGAATAACCTGTCGCGAGAAAAGATGAGCAGCATAACATGTGTGTTATTGACAACTACGACTGATACTCATTGTAACTGCATAGGACTAACATATTATTGACAACTACAGCTAACTTTTTCTAAGTCAAACCAGATTTCACAATAAATTTCCAACATAATTGCATGTTTCCTCCTTGTCCATTTTCATGCCCCAGTGACACATTTCATGCAATCCTCTTATATCTCCTTGTGCATATAACATGGTGTGTTATAGATGTTGCACCAACACTTTTTCCAACCTATCAATCTGAACTCTCCACTACATCTTGTCTGATCTCTCCACTACATCTTCTCAATTGTTGACATCAATGACAATCTAATGGCAACAATCTCCCCCTTTGGCATTGATGTCAACAAATTTCCTTCTCTCCCCCTTTGACAATAATGGCAAAGGGACTGACAGACAACACATTCAAACTTATTCTTCTCCCCTTGTGATAACAATGGTAAAGGGCCTGACAGACAACGCATTCAAACTTATTCTTCTCCCCCTATGACCATCTCTGCATGCATAGATCTAGACTGCTAGTACCATCTGAAAGCTAGATGAACCATTATTACAATATAAAAATTAGCACCAATATTGCTTACAAAAATTTCAAACCCCCCCCCCCAAGACAAACATGATGTTCAAGGATGCAAAATAATAAAATAGTATGCTCCCCCTAAACCGTAGACTTCAAAATATGCCTAAGTACAAAAAGGAGCTGGGACAACACCCAAATTGTATCTCAGATATTCAAAGTTGTCTTTTGATAGTGTCTTAGTGAAGATAGTAACTACTTTCTCACCAGTGCCTACGTATTCAACTTTTACCTCTATCTTTGCAACATTTTCCCAGAGAAAATGATACTTGATTGCAATGTGCTTTGTCCTAGAATGCATGATAGGGTTCTTTGATATATTTATATCACTTGAATTGTCATACATGATAGGAATGGGGTTTGAAAATTCTACCTGAATGTTCTTGATTGTCTTCTTCATCCATAATATTTGAGAGCAACATGTGGCAACTACAACGTATTCAGCTTCAACAGTTGATAATGAGACTGACTCTTGTTTCTTGTTGTTCCATGAAACCAATCTATCTCCCAAGAAGAAAGCTCTACCACTGGTGTTCTTCGTGTCATCTACACAACCTACCCAATCAGTATTAGTATAGGCTTGTAAAGTGAAATCACCTTTCTTTGGGTACCATAAGCCAAAATTGAGTGTTCCTAGCAAATACTTGTATATCCTCTGAACTGAATTGGCATGTGATTGCTTAGGATCTGATTGAAATCTTGCCACCATGCACACCGCTTGAACTAAAATTTGGCCTTGATGTTGTTAGATATAACAAAATTCCAATCATTGATCTATACAAAGTCTGATCTACATAGGATGACTCATCATCCTTACTTAGCTTGCATCCATTCATCATGGGAGTACTAACCGGCTTGTTCTACTCCATCTAAATTGTTTTTAACATATCTTTGGCATACTTGGTTTGAGATATAAATATACCTTTATCTAATTGAGAAATCTGCAAACCAAGGAAATATGACAGCTCTCCAAGTAAAAGACATCTCAAACTCAGACTGCATTTGATCAGCAAATTCCTTACATAGCACATCTTTATTGCCTGCAAAAATAATATCATCTACATATACAACCACTATAATCATAAGATTACCATCTACCTCGATATATAAGTTGCTATCAGCACACCCCTTTTTAAATCCTTGTTGATGTAAGTACTTATCCAACCTAGAATACCATGCTCTAGGTGCCTGCTTTAGACCATAAAAAGCTTTTCACAATTTGCATAAAAAATTTTCATCTTCATGTAGTTAAAATCCTTTAGGTTTCTCAATATAGACCTCTTCTTCAAGATTTCCATTCAAGAATGCAGATTTAATATCCATTTGATATACTTTGTATCCTTTATAGGCTGAGAATGCCAAGAACATCCTTATAGCTTCAAGCCCTGCAACTGGTGCAAATGTTTCTTCAAAATCTATGCCCTCTACCTGAGTATATCCCTTGCATACAAGCCTTTCCTTGTTCCTTATTACCTTGTCTTCTTCATTCATCTTGTTCCTATAGACCTATTTGGTTCCAAAAACATTCTTGTTTGTCGACCTAGGAACCAAATCCCAAGTCTTGTTCTTCTCTATTTTTTGCAACTCTTCTTCCATGACTTTTATCCACTTCTCACTCATTCTAGCCTCATCATATGTCTTGGGTTCCATCTCTATCATAAGGCAAAAATTTAATTGTTCATTGTTCATTGTTCTCCTTCTTGTTTACACACCATCATTCTTATTGTTGGTTATTTGGAGGAATTGATTATGTGTTGCATTGATGTTTTGTCATTGATGTCAACACTAGATGTTCTGGATGCTTTACTGGCACCCTTCTGGTCCTAGTAGGATGTATGGTTTCTGGTTGGTTTGGATCTGGCATTATCTGATATGATCTGGTATAGTTTGGTTATGGAATTGGCTTATTCATGATACTCATTTTCATATTCATTCATTTGGTTTTTCTCAAGTGATCGGATGCTATCATGTTTTATTGGAAGCTTGGCTTGTGGTACTGACAAGGGTTTCACTGGCAGAGATTTGATGAAGATATTTGATGATATGCATAAGTGGTGTTGGTGCAGATTCTGGTATGGATTCAGAATGTTGTTGGTGATCATATTTGAGACTTGGTGGATGGATATCATTGCTTTAGCATGTGGACCTATATTGGGTCGCAGTTGATCTGGGTTATGGACTGGCTTAATGTAACGTGTGGATTGGACCTCTTGATGTGTTTTCGGGATGTCTTATGTGTTGGATATTATTTGTTTGGTCTAAGGCTGATATGTTTTATAACTATATAACTGGTTTATTGTTTTTGTGGCCAACCTGATTGTTTATGGTCGAGGGCTTGTATATATATGATGTAAGATCTCATTGTAGATCATTATGGTTATGGGATATGGATCTGTAATGTGCAAATATTGTAATATCATTTAGGTAGAGGATTTGGTTGATCATTGGAGATCGAGTTGGGTTAATGTAAGAGGAATTCGTCCTCCGATATTGAGCTTAACCGGAACTATACTCAGGCATAGGAGATGCTATCTTTGCAGTTCATTCATTCTTCCACATTGTAGTCTAGATTTCTATGTAGTCAGTGAGACTCCTTTTTGTGATGAGCAGTGCGCTCTAGGCTGTTGGAATTCCTACAAAAGTAGACCCCTTAATTGTAATTCACATACTTACAGCAGAAGTATTATCTAACTATGGGTAGGCTTCCCACTATGGTTTTTCCCTTTACCGGGTTTTCCACGTATAAATCTTGGTGTCATGTAGATGGTATTTATTCTCTGATTATTGTTTATGCTTAATTGGTTTAACTTCTATTTCGGTATTAATGTTTTGGGTTTCGATTAAAGTTTTAATTCCTAAATATTCTGGTAATCTGTGACAACTAATTCACCCTCCCCCCCTCTTAGTTGTCTTCCACTTATTTGAATTGTGTAACAATTGGTATCAGATCTCTTGTCCTCTCTGCAAAAAGCTTAACCGCTTGAGGAAGATCCTATGGCGACTAACAGTTCAAGTTCATCCAGTTCATCTGGAGCTATCTTTCAAAGAGATATTCCAAGGCTTGATGGAACAAATTACACAATATGGAAGATTCAGATGGAGACTCATCTAAGATGTCTTGACAAGGAGATTTGGGAGATCACACGGAATGGTTTTACACCTCATAATCGGGAATCTAGCAATCCTCCTCCAGAAAACTTGGATAAGGAGCTTGAGAGTGATTGTAGAGAAAGAGAAGCCCTCTAGTGTGCACTTTTTGATCAACAAATAATGGGATTAATAGACAAATCATCTAGAAAGGATATATGGGATAAGTTAGAGACTATTAATGAAGGTGACCCTACTATGAAGATTGATAAACTTGATGGTTACTGAGTGAGATATGAAACTTGAAGATGGAAGAAGATGAAAGGATTATTGCATTCATGGAAAGGGTAAATGAGATTGTTATGGGAATTCAATGTTCTGGTGGAACTTTGAGTGAAGATGAAATTGTTTCTAAAGTTCTAGAAGCCCTGCCACTGGCTTACAAGATGAAGGCTACTACTATTAATGAATCGAGAGCAATGGATAATACTTTTGTCAACAAAGTTACCTTGGTTGGGAAATTATTTTCTTTTGAGCTTAAACAATTTGGACCTTCTAGAACTGTGAAGTCTGAACCTGCTTTTCATGCATCTACATCAGCAACCAGTAAAAAAGATTGGAAAGCTTTATATCCAAAGGAATTGGATGATATGAAGAGAGAAGATGATGAGTTTGAGCAACTTGAAGCACTATTTTCTAGAAGAGTACCTAAAGGACCGATAGGAAGTAAGTATGAAGGAAAAGCATCTTTTAAATGTTTTGCATGTAATAAGATTGGTCATTTTGCATCTATATGTCCTGAAAGGAATTCAAGATTTGAAGAAAGAGTTAGAAGATATTTTAAGCCTAACCCTGGATATCAAAACAAGTATAAGTACAAGAAAAACAAAGATAAATCATGCTACATAGAGGATGAGGAAGGTATTACTAACTCTGATAATGAACCGGTAGAAGACACTGCTAGTGGTTCTGGCAATGGAAAGGAATGGGTGTTCTTGGCTATCAAGGAAGATGTTTCGACATTGGAAGAGAATGTACCTAAAGAGAAGGCACTTGATGCTAAAATTGAAGACATGGATTAATGGGTAATTGATAGTGGTTGTTCACATCATATGACCGGAGATAAAGGGAAGTTTCTATCTTTGCAATAATTTGATGGCGGTCTAGTTAGATTTGGCTATGAAAAAGCATGTATGATCAAAGGAAAAGGAACTATATCATTAGATGGTAAGAAAAATACTATTATTTTTTTAAAGATTTGAAGCATAATATTTTGAGTGTAGGACAAATTGGTGGATAAGGGATTTCAATTATAGTTCAAAGATGGAAAATGCAAAGTCATTACCAAATCTGGTTTCGAGATTGCAACTGATACACAGACAAAAGGTAATATATTTCATTTTAATTCCAGTGAGAAGACATGTTTGATTGCTAAAATTGATGAGAGTTGGCTATGGCATAAGAGGTTGTGTCATGTGAATTTTGATTGCATTGTAAAGATCAGTTCAACTAAGGTAGTTAGAGATATACCTAAGATTGTGAAGCCCTATAATCCGGTATGTAAAGAATGTCAAATGGGAAAAAAGGTCAAATCTCTTTTAGGAGTATACAAGATAAATCTAATGATGTTCTTGATCTTATTCATACTGATTTGTGTGGCCCTACTAGAGTTAAAAGTTTTCAAGGTGATAGATATTTCAGGCTAATCATTGATGATTATTCTAGAATGATGTGGATTACTTTTCTAAGGGAGAAATCTGATGCTTTTGAAAAGTTTAAAATCTTTAAGGCTAAAGTGGAAATTGAAATAGGATTGAAGATTAAATGTTTGAGGTCGGATCATGGTGGAGAATTCACATCTGGTGAGTTTAATAACTTTTGTGAGAATCATGGTATAAGGAGACAATTTTTTGCTTCCTAGACACCTCAATAGAATGGAGTTGTGGAAAGGAAGAACAAAACTATCTTGGATGCTGCTAGAACAATGATGATGGAAGCTAGTCTACCTCATATCTACTGGAGAGAAGTAGTGAGCACAATGGTTTATACATTCAACAGAGTACATATCAAAGGAGAAACTGATAAGACACCTTATGAATTATGGTTTGGCAATACACCTACTATTAAGTATTTTAGAATCTTTGGTAGTAAATGTTATATTAGGAGATATGATATCATTGGCAAATTTGATCCTAGATGTGATGAAGGCATATTTCATGGTTATTCTAATGAAAGAAAAGCATATAGCATTAGGATCCCAAACATACTGAGAGGGGGGGTGAATCAATATCTAACCGGTTTATGGATTTTCTGAACTTATTAAATGAATTGCATTCCAAAACAGTGTATCGGTAAACCAGAATTAATGCAGTAAATAAGAACAATAAACACAACATAGAAATCACACCATAATACAATATTTTTAACGAGGAAACCCAGTGTGGGAAAAACCTTAGTGGGATTTGTGACCTACAATATTCGCTCACTGGCCAATAAGTGAATATTACTGATACAATAGTGGCATGCACATGCAGGAAGGCCAACTGCCTAAAGCTCACTGCTTAAATACCAAAAGGGAAGTCTCACTGACTTACAAAAGTGGATTATATAAATCCAATGTCATGTACTGCTTCGGATCAGCATCTGTTATGCCAAGTTTAGTACCAGTTTAAGCTCTTGCAATAATCATAAACCTTATTCCACAATCTGCCTTAATATTCGCACATATTATCCATCTCGCATATTCCTTATTACAAATGTTCTATAAGATCTCATACTTATATATGAGACTTATTACAATACGCCTTGTCAGCTTACAAAAAGATTTTACAATTAAATACAAAATATTATAAACAAAATATTGTCGGCTAGGGTGTCGGTAAACATCTTTGTCGTTGTCGTTGCTGGTGTATGTGCCTATGTCAGTGTCTACCGGTGCCGATGCCATAGGATTGTAAGGTTGACATCAATGACAATACCTTCAATAAACCTACAATTTCTCATTGGAGTGTGCATTTGCCAACATATAGATGTCATAACAAGAGATTACAAAGAATTGTGGATAGTACTAATGTCAAGGTGGATGAGGTGAATAGAGGTCAAATCAGAGTTTATGAGAAGGAACCGACAGTGGAAATGATTATATCTGAACCGGTAGCACCTTTTTTGGAACAGAGTGTTGAACCAGTTACTCAGGCAGTATCAGAAAATTCTACAGTAACTGAAGAACTGGCAAGAGGAAAAGAGATTCAAAGGACTCCTAGGTGTGTGGGATTGAATCATTCAGAAGATTAGATCACTGGGGATAAGAACAATGGAGTGATGACAAGAATAATACTGAAAACTAATGAGGTGTATTTAATTTATCAAGTTGAACCGGTATAAATAATTGAAGCATGTAAAGATGAATATTGGTTGAAAGCTATGGAAGAAGAATTAGATCAGATTGAGAAGAATAACACATGGACTTTGGTTCCTTGACCTAAAAATAAAAAGGTTATTGGAACTAAATAGGTTTTTAGGAATAAATTAAATAAGGATGGTCAAGTTGTAAAGAATAAGGCTAGATTGGTTTGTAAAGGATATTCTCAGAATGAAGGAATTGATTATGGAGAGACTTTTGCACCTGTAGCTAGGATTGAAGCTATAAGATTATTTCTTGCCTATGCTACCCATAAAAACTACAAGGTTTATAAGATGGATGTTAAGTGTCAATTTTTTAATGGGGATCTTGATGAGGAAGTTTATATTGAGAAACCTAATGGTTTTTCACTATCAGATGATAAAAACATGGTTTTCCAGTTAAGGAAAGCTTTATATGGATTGAAACAGGCACCTAGAGCTTGGTATACAAGGTTGGATAAATATCTTTTGAAGCTTGGTTTTACTAAAGGTAATACTGACAGTAATTTATATTATAAAATCACTGATGATGATATACTGATTATCGAAGTATTTGTTGATGACATTATTTTTGGAGGTGAAGATAAATTATGCATGGAATTTTCTAAGAATATGGAGAAAGAATTTGAAATGTCTATGATTGGGGAAATGGAATTTTTCTTAGGTTTGCAGATTACTCAGACTAACAAAGGTATTTTCATCTATCAAACTAAGTATGCTAGGGCATTGTTGAAGAAATTTGGTATGGGAGATTCTAAACAGGTAAGTACTCCTATGGTTACAAGTGACAAATTGACAAGGAAAGATGTTTCTGCACTGGTAAATCCTACAAGATACAAATCTATGATTGGAGGTCTGCTTTCTTTGACTCAGATTAGGCCTGACATAATGAATGTTGTTTGTATTGCATCTAGATATCAGAGTGATCCTAGAGAAAATCATGAGTGCGGTGAAAAAGATTTTTAGATACTTGCAAGGTACATCAGAATATGGTTTGTCCTACCCTAAGGATGGTGACTTCAATTTATGTGCATAAATAGATGTTGATTGAGATGGAGATGTTGATGACCAAAAAAGTATTTTCTATGGAGATTTCTTTCTTGGAAAGAAGATGGTTTCATGGATCAGCAAGAACCAAACATGTACTTCTTATAAGGAAACTTAGCAGCAAAATGTCATATTTTACCACAATCAAAGCATTTGAAAGGTAGCTTTCCTCTATACGTGTTTGATCCTTTCTTGATCTTTCTAACAAAGTTAGCTTCAACAACATCTGATTAATCTTCTTCCTCATTGGTAGCTTGTTCTTTCCCTTTCTTTGTGGAAGCAAATGCAACATCTCTCTTTGAAGATTCAATGCCTACTATCCTCATTTCATATGTTGATAATTAACTGAATAATTCATCCATAGAGAAGGTTTTTAAATATTTATCTTCCTTAATAGCAAAGACCTTTGTGTCATACTTTGAATTGAGAGATCTGAGTACCTTTTTGACAATAACTTTGTCTTTGACTTCTTCTCCGAGTCCTCTTATGGTATTAACAGTCTCATCTACCCTTTACAAATAATCTACTATCTTATCTTCTTCCTTCATTTTTAGACCTTCAAACTGATCTCTAAGATTTTGTAGCTTAGCTTCCTTCACTTTGACATCTCCTTCATATATTCTTTGCAGCTTGTCCCAAGTTTCTTTGGCAGATTTGCAATGCATAACTTTTAAAAATTATGTTTCTGATAGACCACTAAGAATAGTATTCTTTGCTTTAGCATTGTATTCATATCCCTTATTGGCATCTAGATCGGTAGGAGGAGTTGCTGGAACAGTGTATCCATTTGCCACATACATCCAAACATCACATCCAAGGGAAGACAAGTAGGTCTCCATTCTTCTACTTCATGAGGCATAATTGGTGCCATAAAATTTTGGTGCATTAGCAGAGGATTCATTCCTCACCATTGTGTTCACAAAGCAAGATCTACCCAAGCTAAAGAAATATTTAACTACAAGGGAACCTAGAGCTCTGCTACCAATTGAAGAACACAAATGATCATTGAGAGGGGGTGAATCAGTGATAATTGTAAATTTTAAACTTTAAATCAAATTATGCAAACACTAAGAACAAACAGATTATGCAAACAAGAGGCATACCACATAACACATAGATATACGAGGAAAACCCATGATGGGGAAAAACCCCGGTGAGAAATGCTACTGGAGAATACTGCTCCTATCTAGCCTCACAATGGAAAATTGATTACAATATGTTTTAGGGCACCAACCCAAGGAGCAACAACCCATAATTTTATGAGCACCAACCTAAAGGAGAACCTACTCAAAGAAGCACCTACCCCTTCTCTGAGCACCCACTCAGATATTTACAATGATTCAATAAGCAATTTGATACTATAGAGAACTTGTTACAAATGAGTTTTATAACACCTTACAAATTTCCAGCTGCCTGCTCACATAATGTTTTTTATTATGGTAAAAGCAGGTTTTGAAGGGACCCAGAAACCCTTTACAAAAGATCCCTAAGAAAAAAGAGCATTAAGAAATAAGAAGGAACATACATCTGAAAAACCAGCATAGCAACTAGCAAAATCCAACAAAAAAGCCCCACAAAACTAGCAATGACCAACCAAAATAGACAAAGCACAGAAAAGGAACTACTTTATGTTTTTCAAGGCATTAGCCAAGTTTTCGCTAATCCCATACAGTTCTTTAATATTATCTCTAAGTTTAGGGATTTCCTTAGAAGAGGCCACAACAACTTTGTTCATTCTTGCCCTTGTTCTCTTTGCCGCTCCACCAGTAGTACTTTCTGCAATCCCAATCTCGATTGCATCTTCATCAATGTCAAGGTCCACGACCGGTTTGGGAGAGCTAGAGCTTTCAAGGACCTTATAAATTTCCTCTAGGTTCTAAGTGACAGCTGTCAAGATATCCAGAATCATGGCCAACATAATTTTATGCATGTTTTGCTACTGTGTTATGTTGTTGCTCTGAATTCTCTTCTCTTGTATACCTTTTCCCTTTTCCAGTTCTAACTTCTTCACTTCTTTTCTATACCTTTCTGCCATGTCTACTCTACCTTCTTAATCCTCTATTTTTTCTCTCTGCATATACCTTTTGGTACCACTTATCTTCTCTTTACCTTCTGACTATTTTGCTAGCAATATTTTATGCTATGTTATTTCCTGCTCAAGCGTCGTGTTATTGAGACCTGTAGAAAATGCCTTTTTGGTGCCTTCTTTTCATTCTCTTCTCTATTTTTGCAAATCTCCATTGTCTACACACCTCCAAGACTCTTACTCCATCATATCTTAAACTCCTCACTAGATTTACTTAGAAGCAAATATATATACATTAATATTTTCCCTCCAAGAATGAATTAATCTTCTCGACATCTGAGAAATCCAATCTATCAGTTGATTTGATCCTCTAAACATTCTCTCCAAACAACTAGTCATCAATAATAAATGATTTCCTTGGAATCCTTCAGAAATTAGATTGTATATCTGAGCATGGATTGCTATTTTTAGTAATCATGAATTTTGAAATTCATTCAAAGATTTCCAGATGATTCTGGAGCTAATCTACCTTATGTAGTATATGTCTGCATTAAATTCTTGTGTCTCTTCATTTTTGTCTAAGAGTACCACAATCTTTGCAATCAGATTTGAATCTGCACTCAGCCCCCCATTTTGAAAATCATATCTTCAGTTACCGCTCTTCCCAGCATCAATTTATGTTTCTATGTGCTGCTCAGACTAGAAAATCTTATATATGATACATATCCTCTTGCTTCATCGACCAATCAAAAAGATTTTATTGTCCACCTAACATTTACATGTCACTTAGCCACTTGGTGAATCGTGGGACCCATTAACAAAAACCTTAGTTCACAAAAAGTCCACGTGTGAGAGAAATCCACGTTGGATTTGCGGGTTATGAAAATGTGTTCCGCAAATCATATAACACATGCATCGTGAATCAACAACTCTTCTTTCATCCAGGCTAGCGGGATAATGTGCCTTCTATCATTTTCCTTATCCCACGTCATTTCTTCTCAGACCTCTTACCCATGTGGGATAAGGTCTTTCTCTCTTTTGTCTTCACTTGTCCTTATCCCATAGGCTTCTTCACATCCTAGCTTGATCACGCAGGATAAGAAGGCCCTTCACTTCCTTTTATTCTCTTATCCCGCGGGCCCACCGACATCATCCTTGCCTCGTGCAGGATAAGCATCTACAAGTAATTTCCCTTCAATTTCTTATCCTAGATGACCATTATTGGTCACTTTTGACAATACAGGATAACAAGATGCCTTGTTTTCCTTTGTTTATTGTTATCCAGCAAGGTTTCTTACATGTGAATAACATGTCATGGGATAAGCAAGGTAGCATAACCTATGTGTTATTGACAACTATGACGGATACTCACTGTAACTACATGTGACTAACATAGCTACATGTGACTAACATAGCATGTTATTGACAACTGCAACTAAATTTTTTAGAGAGGCCAGATTTCACAATACATTTCCAACACAATTGCTTGTGTCCTCCTTGTCCATCTTCATGCCCCAATGACACATTCCATGCAATCCTCCTGCATCTCCTTGTGCATATAATATGGTGTGTTATATGATGTTGCAGCAACACCTTTTCCAACCTGTCAATCTAAACTCTCCACTGCATCTTGTGTTTGATCTCTCCACTCCATCTTCTCAATTGTTGACACTAATGACAATCTAATGCCAACACCCTCCCCCTCCCTTCTTACCCCCATCTCTTTCTCACACCCTCCCTCCCTCACACTTATAATTATCTCTTCCTCTCTTATTATTTTTCTCCCCTCTCTCCATTCTCTAGGTTGTTACATCTCCCTCCCACTCTATGTCTCCCCTCTCTATCTCTCTCCCTCCCTCTTTACTTATCTACCTCTCCCTTCTTATCTCAATACATACCTCTCTCTCTCCCCCTCTATCTATCTCACCTCTCTCTCTTCCCCTTTACGTCTCTCACCACTCTCTCCCTCTCTAGGTCTATCAAATCTCTATCTTTCCCCTCTAGATCTCTCCCCTCTCCAGGTCACTCCCTCCCTTCCTCTTTACCTCTTTGTCTATGCCTTCCTATGCTATTACCCACCTCTATCTCTCCCTCTATCTCTTTTACCTCTCTTTATCACCCTCTAGGTATCTCACCTCTCTCTCTCTCTGTAGGTCTCTCACCTCTCTATATTTCCTCTATAGGTCTCTTACCTCTCTTGCTCTAGGTTTCTCACCTCTCTACCTCTCCCCTCTAGGTCTCTCACCTCTCTCTCCCCATCTAGGTCTCCCACCTCTCCAACTCCCTAAATATTGATCATTTCCATTCTCCTCCCCTCTCTTTTCTCTCACCTCTCTATTCAGAGCCCATCTCTTAGTCTCTCCATCACTCCCTCCCTCTATTTATTCTTCTCCCTCTTTTTATCCTCTCTCTATCTCTCCCTATATAGTTTGTTACCTCTTCTTCACTCCCTCTTTACCAATCTAGGTTGTTAGCTCTTAGGCTTCCACCCTCTCTGGGGTATAGGGTTGACGATGTAGGGTTTAAGTTTTAGGTTACTAGGCTTACAATTAAGGGTATACGGTATATGGTTTAGGGTTGAGAGTATATATAATATAGAGTTCAGGGTATAGGTTTTATGTTATAGGGTTTAGGGTCAAGGATATTGGTAAAGGGTTTAGGGTTGAGGTTTGAAGATATAGGGTTAAGGGTAAATGGTTGAGGGTTGAGGGTATTGGTTATAGGGTCAATGATATTGGTATAGGATTTAGGGTTGAGGGTATAAGGTATTGGGTTTAAGGTTTAGGGTTCAACGTCTCTCTCTTTCTACCTCTTTCACTCTCTACAACCTACCAAAAGATCTTTCTCAGTCACTATCTTTGTGTCTTTTTATGTGTGTGTATGTCTCTACCTCATTCCCTCCCCCATTCTTTATATCTCTCTCTATGTCTTTCTCTTTATTTGTCTCATTGTCTCTTCTCTCACTCTTCTCTTTCAACAATTGTTTAGTTAAAATTTCTATTATGAGGTATAACATGTTTGCATTATAACATGAGCATTTTATACCTTTACACAAAAAATGGTGTAAAAGGGCATGTGATTTGTGTTTGAGGCTCGCATACTATGATATTTTCTGCTTCCTACACATTATCTAACAAAGAAATAATTTTCATGGTGATGACATTTTGCACAAGCATATTTTACATATTTCACCTGCTTTTCACCACATTTTTTGTTCCTTTGACAATATAGAAAAGGAAAAATTGATGTTTTTAGACCAAATTTGATTATATGAGCTAATATTTTTATGTTTTTAATATTTAAATGTTTATTATGATTTTTTGTTTTGATTTGATATTATAGATTATCTCTTTTCATTATTTTTACTAGTTCTATTAGATTTATATGGATTTTAACATTGAATTTGAGAGGAAGTTGGCAATAAAACAAGTTTTTGATGAGTTTGAAGAAAAAAGTGACATAACTACACATAAGAATGCAATTTTCAAATCAGTCTTAAATTTTAAGGTTTGTTATATTTATGTTTTTATGTATTGTGTATGTCAAATTGTCACGTAATCTAATTTTTTTCCTTTTCGTATTTTTATATACTTGTTTACTTGGCTTTATGATTATATTAGCATGTTCCTAATTACTATGTCAATGATATGTGAACACCTTAAGTGGTCTACGTTGACACAAGTGAACATATATTTCATTGTTATCTCATATTCCTACATTGACCTTCATGTTGGTACACCTAGGAACCTATGTTTGTCCTAAAGCGCTTTTGAAAATCCTAAGTAACCCATGACCATCAAAGATTACCAATCTTGAACAATAATCAGATTTGCAAAAACTTACTTAAAATTTCTCAATCTTTTTTAAATCATGAATGTGATAAGCACATGGTAATAAGTACTCAAAATTCGATTCATGTAGAATGTTTTACCTCATTTTACCTTAAATTTAATTGAGTTATCAAATAGAGTAATTTACTAAGTTTATGACCAAACTAACTTCCTTATAGTCCTACATCCATTATGGTTGTCCTAGTTTCATTAGGATTACCCTAGGTTCATTATAGATCTTGCTTCTCATTATTAATCTAATCTTATCTTAATAAAAAAATTACCTTGGAATTCCCTTTTCTAATATTCAATTAATTTCATCCTACTTGTAGCATCGTAAATTGTCAGGTCAATCCAATTTACACCTCATGTTTGTGCTCCCACTTTATCACTTTCTATCCTCATCCCCTATCTAGGTCTCCTTTGACCCTACTCTCTAGTTTTAAGGCCATGAACACCCATTGGTAGGTCCCATGGTGAGGTACCCTTTCCCCTTGTGCCTTATCTTGGTCCTATTTGCAGAGAGACCATGGCATGGAATGCCATGGTCTAAACCATGGTGCCCTAAAATGCCATGATCCCACTAATGAAAATAGGGAAAACAACTGAGAGGGAAGGGGTGAATCTGTTGTAACCAAAACTTTCAACAACTTACAATAATCTCATATCTAATAATTGATAGCATAAATCAACAACACAACATGAACACACATAACACCAAGATTTTTGACATGGAAAACTGGTCAAGGGAAAAACCATGGTGGGAACCTACCCACAATATGATGATACCCTATTAGAAGTATATGAAATATTACAATGGGGAATGCACATGCATTCAGACACATTTCTTAGAGCTCACTGCTCAAATACAACAAAGGGAAACAACCCTGTGAAGGCTCACTGCCTTACAAACAGATTCAGATCACTTCAGGAAAATCATGAACTGAGAAATACTATCCTCAATGCCTAGTTATAGTTCTAGTAAAGCATATAACATCTCTCATACTTCACCACACTTTTCTCTTCTTTTGAATAATTTATACATTATTCTCACATTCCACACATCCGCAACACACTTAGTTACAAGGATATTACATTAATTTATACATGACATCAACCTTGGACCAATATCATCAAGGTTGTCTCAACACACATCACCTAATTACAAAATATAACCATACATGCTACAATAACATATGCGGACCAAAACAATGTCACCTAAGACATAGCATGGACCTAAATCACCACCTTGAATATGAAATAGCTCCAAGAAATATGCATCAATCATCCACAACATGCTACAAGCATCATGTCGGCCAAGAACATGAATAACACCACCGCGATAAGGAAATTCACAAGTAACGTGCTCACCAATCAATGCAGACCACCAACATGAATAATGTATGATCTAGAAACATCCACAAGCATCCTAAATTACCATAGCAACATCTGCACCAACTCAAATTACTAGAATCACATATCATCATATTGAACTTCAAGAAAATTCACTGAGCTGACTGTCAGCCTGGAAAAATCACTTGTGGATCTCCAAATCATGAACCACTTGAATTGAGGACACACATCAACGTCTCAAACATAATCCCAAATACAAAAATCAAGATATTATAATGTGGAGCAATGCAGATCAAAATATTGAACATTGGCAAAATTGAACAATAGAAAAACTGGCCATAACATAGATACTCATAACTCACTCAAATATTCATGTGGACCACTAAAACTTGCAGTGAATCAACTAGAGATATCACTCTACAAACCCTTTAATCCGCAAACACTGATCATCAATATACAACATAAACCAACTAACTCAACTTCATTGTAATACTGCACTAGATAGAGAAAATGTGTTCATAGCAATGACAACACCTCTCGGATATGTTGTAATATGTGTGCCCTTGGTCTCCTTGTGTTGTGTAATGTATCCCTTGGGTTTGTGACATGGCTTAACCTCCTCCTGTGGATTTTATGTCTAGTGATTGTATCAAGCATTAATAAGTTGATCTTTTGGTGCACGGACAACCACACTTGTAACAAGTGGTATCAGAGTTTGGTCACAAGTATAAACCCCTTTCTTGTGTTGGGGGGGATTTTTGCAAGATGTGTGTCCTTGGTCTTCGTGTGTTGTGTAGCATAACTCTTGGTTTTGTGACATGTCTTAACCACCTCTTGTGGATTCTATAAGTCTAGTGGTTGTATCAAGCATTAATAGGTCAATCTTTTGGTGCAACGACAACCGCACTTGTAACAAGATATCATTAAGAAACATATTTTCAATAATTGCCCAAACATCCAACACCCTCTCCATAGGGTCATAATTTGAATTGGGGCAAGTGCTATATCTCCTCGATGGAAATTGATCCCCGTGGCTACACATGATCATTGGAGGTTAGCCTAATTGATATATTACCTAAGGAAACCCTATTTAAAGACATCTTATCGATTCATTTATAACTACAAGTCTCCATCTATTATCTATCCCTAATATTTGTGCATCCATGAAGCATTCATAAGAAAGCATTTTTAGAGATCTTCAAGGTTGTATATTCATACTTCAAGCATTGTGGAGCAAAATTACACCAATCTTGTGCAAGAATGTGTGTATGATTAGGGTAATTCATGTTCATGTGTTTGTCATGCCATTACATTCAATATTTATTATTGCATTCAAAGAGCATTACATCATCATCAATAATTGTAGATCTAAGGTATACCTATTTAGCATTTATTTTAATATTTGTATTATTTCATTCAAGGTTAACTCCTAAACCAGGGTTTGACTTAGGCAAACCCTTATCCCCAATATCTTTCCCTTTCTTTCTATGTGTTGGAAACAGGTGCGGAGTTGTACTTAGGAGGATCAATAATGTTCACATATATCAATAGGTTCATCTTTCGACGATGGAAAATTCAGAGGACCATGGCGAATTGATACTACCTGGTCCTAAAAAATTAGGCCAAACTTCTAAGAACCAATTCTAGACATCTTATTTTTCCTAGAGGTGGCACCAAATTTGTAGCTTACTATTTCTATCAAAATACCTCAATTATCACCTATTTTTTCCTAATTGTCAATAATCTAATTCAATCCTTGGAAAGAGGATGTCAAACCCTAATCTAATTGAATCTAAAAAGAATTCTCAACCCTTCCTTAGTGAGATTGAGTCTAGATCTATTAGGCTTACCCCTCTTTCACATTGTTTTGATCAATTTGGGATTGTTTATGGTTTTATCATTGAAACCCTGATTTCCAAATTTGCACCATTAAAAACTATCATTGCATACTTTGGATTACATGTTCATAATGAATGCTCTAGGGATGCATATATTCAATACAATCTACATGTAATCTGCATGCCACTCTAAGCTCTATTTTTTCTTGCACCATCCTAGGCTTATTCTAGGACTATCCTAGGTTCATTAGGATAATATTATATTTATTAGGATTGTCATAGATTTATAAAGATAGTCCTACATTTATTAGAACTATCCTACATTCATTAGGAAAATTCTAGGATCATTAGGACATTCATTATCATTCTCCTCAGTTCATTAGGATTGTCCTAGATTCATTAGGAAAATCCTAGGTTCATTAGGACAATTCTACATTCATTAATACTATTCTAGGTTTATTATGATACTCCTAGGTTCATTAGGAGAATACTACATTCATTAGGAATGTCCTAGGTTCATTAGGAGAATACTACATTCATTAGGAATGTCCTAGGTTCATTAGGATAGTCCTAAGATCATTAAGACATTCGTTAGGAATTTCCTATGTTCATTGGCCAATAAAGTATGACACAAGATATCATCAACTAAATAAAGGCTATGTGAAGAAAAAGTACCTAAATATTTATCATGGGTTATCATTGTGTGCAATAATGGTTATCATGATGCTCATCACTGTGCATGACAACTTACAATCCTCAACTAAAAATTTTCAAGAATGGTAATCACAAAAGATATGTTCCATCTGATCCATAAGGACAACCCACTTTCCTTAATTAATATCCTTCCATCCTCTAGGGCAATTTTACAAAAAAACACCTATTACTATCCTAAAGAGAATATGATTATCCTTATGAGGTCATGATAGGCCTAAAACATCTATGGTTGTACCAAGAAATTTATGATGGTCCCAATGAAGCTATTAGTGTCCAAATAAAGTTACAACAATCATAACAAACATATATGATTGTCCCAAAGAGCCTAGATGATTGTCCTACTGAACCTATCATTGTCCTTAAAAAGTTATGACAATCCTAATGAAGCTATGGCTATCCCAAGAAAGTTATGATAGGCCTAATGAAGTTATGTCAAATGTTTAATGATGATTTCATACTCAGGTAATCTTGTGATGTAATATCTATGTTGTATTTGTATGCATACATGTAGAATTAATCATCATGTCAAGGAAATGACCAAAGCCTCTGAAACCAAATGGGTGTGAAGCTAGGAATGAGAAGAGACAAGAAGGAATAAGGCAACTTCATGTAAGAAGGAAATTGAACACCATAGAAGAAGGCATGCAAATGTAAGAGGAACATTTAACATCCACTCAATTTAAGAGAGATGTGGAATTGGAAGCACAAAGGAAATGAATGAAAAACATCCATGCAATAAGACAATTGAATCCCAAAGTTGGGGACACATCAACATGAAGGCACACCAATTATGGAATCTCGCAATTAAAGTACATCACCATTTGAATCTCAAGTTGAAGAAACTCCATATTTTGTTGAATGGTTGAATGGTCCACAATACTAAGATTGGGGGGGTGAGTCAGTATTCCCACAATAATAGAAAATTTTCACATAATTTAACCTTAGCAATTAATCTCATCAACATGAATCAGCAAATGCAGAATAAATGGAAAATATAATCACAAGATAGACACCAAATTTTATACGTGGAAAACCCAAATGGGAAAAACCATAGAGAGAGTTAACTCTCATGATAATATAACTAGTTATATGGTGTTTACAAAAAGGGTGGCTCACTACCAGTTGGCTCACTACCTGATTACAATACTATTTACTATTAGAATGCTCACTTCAATAGAAATAAGTGAACTTGGGGAAATTCCATATCCAAATGCATGAGATCAATTCCAAGATAAGCTTAGATGTCAAAACAATAACTTACAGTAGATTAGGTAAGGGATCTCTGCAACATTCTCTCTAATCTGTCAACACAACTTCTTACAATATATCCGATAAGAAATTACTACAATATTGTAACTGCACTCTCACTTTCTACACTTGCACACATCCGCTCCTACATGCATCACACTTCTGCTACTCACAAATCTTTCTCTCTTCATATAAATTCATTGATATGTCATAGTTAGTGTGCCAATTACTAAATGGGTTTTTAGGAATAAATTGAATGAGGATGGTCAAGTTATAAGGAATAAAGATAGATTGGTTTATAAAGGATATTCTCATAAGGAAGGAAGTTCTTATGGAGAGACTTTTGCACCTGTAGCTAGGATTGAAGTTGTAAGATTATTTCTTGCCTATGCTACTTATAAAAACTACAAGGTTTATCATATGGATGTTAAATGTGTATTTTTGAATGGGGATCTTGATGAGGAAGTTTATATTGAGAAACCTGATGGTTTTTCACTATCATATGATACAAACATGGTTTGCAGGTTAAGAAAAGCTTTATATGGATTGAAACAAGCATCTAGAGCTTGGTATGCAAGGTTGGATAAATATCTTTTGAAGCTTGGTTATATTAAGGGTAATGGTGATAGAAATTTATATTATAAAATCACTGATGATGATATACTGATTATTGAAGTATTTGTTGATGACATTATTTTTGGAGGTGAAGATAAGTTATGCATAGAATTTTCTAACAATATGGAGAAAGAATTTGAAATGTCTATGATTGGTGAGATGAAATTTTTCTTAGGTTTGCAGATTACTCAGATTGACAAAGGTATTTTCATCTATCAAACTAAGTATGCTAAGGAATTATTGAAGAAATTTGGTATGGGATATTCTAAACCGGTAAGTACTCCTATGGTTACAAGTGAGAAATTGACAAGAAAAGATATTTCTACACCAGTAAATCCTACAAGATACAAATATATGATTGGAGGTCTTCTTCATTTGACTCAGACTAGGCCTGACATAATGAATGTTGTTTTTATTGTTTCAATATTTTAGAGTGATCCTAGAGAGAATCTTGAGAGTGAGGTGAAAAAGATTTTTAGATACTTGCAAGGTACATCAGAATATGGTTTGTGGTACCCTATGTATGATAACTTTACTTTATGTGCATATACAAATGCTGATTGGGCTGGAGATGTTGATTGTTGAAAAAGTACTTCTGGTGGAGCTTTCTTTCTTGGAAAGAAGTTGGTTTCATGGATCAGCAAGAAACAGTCATGTACTTCTTTATCTACTGTTGAAGCTGAGTATGTTGTTGTTGCTACTAACTGTACACAAGTTTTATGGATGAAGGAAATGTTGAAGGATATAAAGGTGGATTGTGATCCACCAGTAGTTATTCACTATGATAACTCTACTGCTATTGATATATCAAAGAATCCGGTATTTCATTATAAGACAAAGCAAATATCTATCAAGTACAACTTTTTGAAGGAAAAGGTGGAAGCAAATGAAGTTAGATTGGTTTACGTGAACACTAAAGAGAAGATTGCAAATATTTTCTCTAAATATTTATCTAAAGAATCATTTGAGTACTTGAGAAATATATTGGGAGTTTATGCCCCTACAGTAGAGACTTGATTGATACGGTTTGGCATCAGTCTGGTATGTATTTGTTAGACAGTTCAGATAACCGGAAGGCAATTGAGAGGGGGGGGTGAATCAGTTGTCACATATTACAAGAACCATTAGCAATTTAAACTTTAATACCAAAACCCAAAACATTAATACCGAAAGAGAAGATAAACTAATTAAGCATAAACAATAATCACAGAATAAAAGTCATCCACATAACACCAACATCTGTATGTGGAAAACCCGGTAAAGGGAAAAACCACGGTGGGAAGCCTACCCACAGTCAGATAATACTTCTGCAGTAAGTATGTGAATTAAAATGAAGGGGCCTGCACTTGCAGTAAGTCCAACAACCTAGAGCGCACTGCTCATCACAAAAGGAGCCTCACTGACTACATACAAATCCAGACTACAATCCAAAGAAGTGTTGAACTACAAAAGATAGCATCTCCTATGCCTAAGTACAATTTTGGTTAAGCTCAATACCGGAGGACTAAATCCTCTTACATAAACCCAATTCAATCTCCAATGATCGACCAACTCCTCTTCCTAAATAATATTACATTATTCGCACATTACATTCCTTGACCATGACCTCTTACATTAACCATGATAATCTACAATGAGATCTTACATCAATTTATACAAAACCCTAGACCATAAACAATCGAGTCGGCCACCAGATAATAAACCAATTTTATAATTACAAACCATGTTGGTCTTAGACCAAACAAATAATATCAACACATAAGACATCTCGAAAATAAATCCATAGGTCCTATCCACATGTTACATTAAAGCCAGACCATAACCTAGATCAACTGGGACCCTATATAGGTCCACATGATACAACAATGATATCCAACCACCAAGTCTCAACCACAATCACCAACACAATCCCTAAACTCCACTAGAAGATGCACCAACACCACTTATGCAATTCATCAAAGATCTCTATTAGAAGCTCTGCCAGTGAAAGCCTCACCGGAACTAGAAACCAATCTTCTAAGCAAGCAGGATAGCATCTGATCTCCAGACCAAAACCAACTGACCAAATATGAGTATAAGTATCATGAATAAGCCAATTACATCATTAGGCTATACCAGAGCCTACCAGATCATGCCGGATCCAAGTCAACCAAAAACCACTCAACCTACTGGGACCAGAAGGGTATCGATAAAGCATCCAAACAACTAGTGTTGGCATTAATGACAAAACATCAATACAACACATAATAAATTCCACCAAATGGCCAACAATCTCCCTCTTTGGCATTGATGGCAACACTAGATGTGAAAAACATCTAAGTACCAAGAAATGCCAAACAAGTCTCCCCTTGTGGAAGACAACCAACAAACTCCCACATATAGCAACCAACAAACTCCCACATATAGCTCTAAGTATCACTCCCCTTTTAACTTTCTTTTTCACATCAATATCACTCCCCCTTTGACATCAATGCCAGAAATTGTACAGAAACGTCAAAGAAAAAACATAAGTGTCTGAATCACAAAGCTAACTACTCCCCATGAGCAGTAACATCCCACATCAGTGTCGAAATGAATAGTATCTCTAATAATGCATGTCGGACTGATGCCAAACCGAATTAATCAACTCTCTACCGGAGGGGCAGAAACTCCCAATTTGTCTCTTAGGTACTCAAATTATTCCTTGGACAAAGATTTAGTGAAAATATCTGCAATCTACTCTTTAGTGTTCACATAAACTAGTCTAACTTCATTTTCTTCCACCTTCTCTTTCAAAATTTATACTTGATAGATATGTGCTTTGTTTTAGAATGAAATACCAAATTCTTTGATATATCAATAACAGTAGAGTTATCACAGTGAATAACTATCGGTGCATCACAATCTACCTTTATATCCTTCAACATTTTCTTCATCCATAAAACTTGTGTACAGCTAGTAGCAGCAACAACATACTCAGCTTCGGCAGTAGATAAAGAAGTACATGATTGTTTCTTGTTGATCCATGAAACCAACTTCTTTCCAAGAAAGAAAGCTCCACTGGAAGTACTTTTTTGGTCATCAACATCTCTAGCCCAGTTAGCATCTCTATATGCACATAAAGTAAAGTTATCATCCTTAGGGTACCACAAACCATATTTTGATGTACCTTGCAAGTATCTAAAAATCCTTTTCACTGCCATCTCATGATTTTCTCTAGGATCACTCTGAAATATTGAAACAATACAAACAACATTCATAACGTCAAGCCTAGTCTGAGTTAAATAAAGCAGACCTCCAATCATAGATTTGTATCTTGTAGGATTTATCGGTGCAGAAACATCTTTTCTTGTCAATTTCTCACTTGTAACCATAGGAGTACTTATCAATTTAGAGTCTCCCATACAAAATGTCTTCAACAATTCCTTAGCATATTTAGTTTGATAGATAAAAATACCTTTGTCAGTCTGAGTAATCTACAAACCTAAGAAAAATTTCATCTCGCCAATCATAGACATGTCAAATTCTTTCTCCATATTCTTAGAAAATTCTATGCATAACTTATCTTCACCTCCAAAAATAATGTCATCAACAAATACTTCAACAATCAGTATATCATCATCACTAATTTTATAATATAAATTACCGTCAACACTGCCTTTAGTAAAACTAAGCTTCAAAAAATATTAATCCAACCTTTCATACCAAGCTCTAGGTGCTTGTTTTAGTCCATATAAAGCTTTCCTTAACCTGATTTGTATCATCTGATAGTGAAAAACCATTAGGTTGCTCAATATAAACTTCCTCACCAAGATCCCCATTTAGAAATGCATATTTTGCATCCATCTGATAAACCTTGTAGTTTTTATAAGCAACATAGGCAATAAATAATCTCAAAGCTTCAATCCTAGCTACAGGTGCAAAAGTCTCTCCATAAGAAATTCCTTCCTTCTGAGAATATCCTTTACAAACCAATGTAGCCTTGTTCCTTATAAATTTACCATCCTCATTCAATTTATTCCTAAAACCCATTTAGTTCCAATAGCATTTTTATTTTTAGGTCGAGGAACCAAGGTCCATGTGTTATTTTCTCAATCTGATCTAATTTTTCTTCCATAGCTTTCAACCAATGTTCATCTTTACATGCCTCAATTACTGATACCAGTTCAACTTGTGAAATTAAACATACCTCATTAGTTGCCAGTCTTCTTCTTGTCATCACTCCATTTCTCTTATCCCCGATGATTTGATCTTCTGAATTATTCAATCTCACATACCTATCTTCTGACTTTTTGTTCCTCTTCCCTGTTCTTCAGTTACTGTAGAATTCTCTAATGTTGCTAGAGTAACTAGTTCAACTCTCTATTCTGGTAAAGGTGCTACCAGTTTAGATATAATCATTTTCACTGTCGATTCCTTCTCATAAACTCTGATTTGACTTTTGTTCAACTCATCTACTTTGACATTAGCACTCTCCACAATTCTCTGTAATCTCTTTTTATAACACATATATGCTTTGCTTTCATTAGAATAACCAAGAAATATGCCTTCATCACATATAGGATGAAATTTCCCAAAAAACTCATCTCTCCTGATATAACATTTACTACCAATTTTTTTGAAATAATTAACTATAGGTGTATTGCCAAACCATAATTCATAAGGTGTCTTATCGGTTTCTCCTTTGATATGTACTCTGTTGAATGTATAAACCACTATACTCATTGCTTCTCTCCAGTAGATATGAGGTAGACTAGCTTCCATCATCATTGTTCTAGTAGCATCCAAGATAGTTTTGTTCTTCCTTTCCACAACTCCATTTTTGCTGAGGTGTCTTGGGAGAAGAAAATTGTCTTCTTATACCATGCTTGTCACAAAAGTTATTAAACTCACCGGATGTAAATTCACCACCATGATCTGGTCTCAAACATTTAATCTTTAGTCCTGTCTCAGTTTCCACTTTAGCCTTAAAGATTTTAAACTTTTCAAATGCTTCATATTTCTCTCTCAGAAAAGTAACCCACATCATTCTAGAATAATCATCAATAATTAGCATAAAATATCTATCACCTTGAAAACTTTTAACTCTAGCAGGGCCACAAAAATCAGTATGAATAAGATCAAGAACATCATTTGATTTATCTTGTGTACTCCTAAAAGAGATTCTAACTGGTTTGCCCATTTGACATTCTTTACATACCGGATTATAGGGCTTCATAATCTTAGGTATATCCCTAACTACCTTAGTTGAACTGATCTTCACAATGCAATCAAAATTCACATGACACGGCTTTTTATTCCATAGCCAACTCTCATCAGTCTGTGTAATCAAACATGTCTTCTCACCGGAGTTTAAGTGAAATATATTACCTTTTGTCTGTGTGCCGGTTGCAATCTCGAAGCTAGATTTGTTAATGATTTTGCATTTCCCATTCTTGAACTATAATTGAAATCCCTTGTCTACCAATTGTCCTACACTCAAATGATTATGCCTCAAACCTTCAACATAATAAACATTGTCAGTATTGTTCTTACCATTCAATGATATATTCCTTTTCCTTTCATCATACATGCCTTGTCATCTCCAAATCTAACTAGACCTCCATCAAATTCTTGCAAAGACCTTTCCTTTATCTCCAGTCATATGATATGAACAACCACTATCAAATACCCACTCATCCTTGTCTTCAATTTTAGCAGCAAGTGCCTTCTCTTCAAGTACATTCTCTTCCAGTGTTAGATCATCTTCCTTGATAGCCAGGAATACCCATTCCTTCTCATTGCCAAATTCACTAGCAGACTCTTCTGTCGGTTCATCATCTGAATCAGTAATGCCTTCCTCATCCGCTATGTAGCATGATTTGTCTCTGTTTTTCTTGTATTTATACTTGTTTTTATATCCAGGGTTAGGCTTAACTGATCTTCTAACTCTTTCTTCAAACCTTGAATTCCTTTCAGGACATCTAGATGCAAAATGACCAATCTTATTACATGCAAAACGTTTAAAAGGTGTTTTTCCTTCATACTTACTTCCTATCGGTCCTTTAGGTACTCTTATAGCAAATAGTGCTTCAAGTTGCTCAAACTCATCATCTTCTCTCTTCATATCTTCCAACTCCTTTGCATATAAAGCTTTCCAATCTTGCTTATCGGTTGTAGATGTAGATGCATGAAAAGAAGGTTTAATTTTCACATCTCCAGAAGGTCCAAATTCCTCAAGCTCAAAAGCTAATAGTTTCCCAACCAAAGTGTCTCAATTGACAGATGTATTAACCATTTTTCTCAACTCATTAATAGCAGTAGCCTTCATTTTGTAAGCTGGTGGTAGGGCTCTCAGGACTTTAGAAACAATTCCATCTTCGCTCAGATTTCCACCACAACATTGAATTCCCATAACAATCTCATTTACCCTTTCCATGAATGCAGTAATCCTTTCATCTTCTTCCATCTTTAGGTTTTCATATCTCACCCGGTAACCATCAAGTTTAGCAATCTTTATTGTAGGGTCACCTTCATTAAGAGTCTCCAAATTATCCCATATAGCCTTTCCAAATGATTTGTCAGTTAATCCCATTATTTGCTTATCAAAAAGTGCACACAAGAGGGCTTCTCTTGCTCTACAACCATTCTCAAGCTCCTTGTCCAGGTTTGTCAGAGGAGGATTGCCAGATCCTAGATTATAGGGTGTCACCATTCTGTGTGATCTCCCCAATCTCCTTGCCAAGACATCTCAGATGAGTCTCCATCTGAATCTTCCATACTGTGTAATTTGTTCCATCAAGCCTCAGAATATCCCTTCGAAAGATAGCTCCAGAAGAACTGGATGAACTTGAACTCTTAGTCACCATATGATCTTCCTCAAGCAGTTAAGCTTTCTGTAGAGAGGAACAAATCTCTGATACCAATTTGTAGATAGTTTAGATAACCGAAAGACAACTGAGAGGGGGGAGGTGAATCAGTTGTCACAGATTACAGGAACCATTAGCAATTTAAACTTTAATATCAGAATCCAAAACATTAATATCAGAAGAGAAAATAAACCAATTAAGCATAAACAATAATCACAGAATAAAAGCCATCCACATAACACAAAGATGTGAACGTGGAGAACCTAGTAAAGGGAAAAACCCTAGTGGGAAGCCTACCCACAGTCAGATAATACTTCTGTTGTAAGTATGTGAATTACAATGAAGGGGCCTGCACTTGCAGGAAGGCGAACAGCCTAGAGCGCACCGCTCATCACAAAAGGAGCCTCACTGACTACATACAAATTCGAACTACAATCTGGAGAATTGTTGAACTGCAAAAGATAGCATCTCCTATGCCTGAGTAAAGTTTCGATTAAGGTCAATACAGGAGGACTAAATCCTCTTACATAAACCCAATTCAATCTCTAATGATCGACCAACTCCTCTGCCTGAATGATATTACATTATTCGCACATTACATTCCTTGACCATTACCTCTTACATTAACCATGATAATCTACAATGAGATCTTACATCAATTTATACAAAACCCTAGACCATAAACAATTAGGTCGGCCACCAAATAATAAACCAATTTTATAATTACAAACCATGTCGGCCTTAGACCAAACAAATAATATCAACACATAAGACATCCCAGAAATACATCCAAAGGTCCTATCCACATGTTACATTAAAGTCGGTCCATAACCTAGATCATCTGGGACCCTGTATAGGTCCACATGGTATATCAATGATCTCCAACTACCAACTCTAGAACACAATCACCAACAACATCCTGAAATTCCACCAGAAGTTGCACCAACACCACTTACACAATTCATCAAAGATCTCTATCAGAATCCTTGTTGGTGAAACCCTCACCGAAACCAGAAACCAATCTTCTAAGCAAGAAGGATAGTATCTGATCTCCATACCAAAACCAACTGACCAAATATGAGTATAAGTATTATGAACAAGCTAATTCCATCATCACACTATACTAGAGCCTACTGGATCATGTCGGATCCAAGTTAACCAAAAACCACTCAACCTACCGGAACCAGAAGGGTGGTGATAAAGCATCCAAACAACTAGTGTTGGCATCAATGACAAAACATCAATGCAACACATAATCAATTCCACCAAATGGCCAACAGTATTAGCAGAGATACTTTTCATTCTGGCACTAATGTGGGGATGCAAATGCTCAGGGGGAGTAGTTAGCTTTGAGTTTCAGTGGTTTATGTTTTTGCTTTGATATTTATGTCATATTTATGACATTGATGTCAAAGGGGGAGAGATATTGATGTGAAAAAGAAAACTTAAGGAGTTGTATAGATCAGGGGGAGAGATATATGTATAACTCAGAGCTTTACGAAGATATTATTCACAGGGGGAGTTTGGTCTTTGTTTCAGAATTTCATTGCTATATCTTTGAGTGGGAGATTGTTGGTTGTCTTCCATTGGGGGAGACTTTTTTGGCATTTCTTGGTACTTAGATGTTTTTCACATCTAGTGTTTCCATCAATGCCAAAGGGGGAGATTGTTGGCCATTTAGAGGAATTGATTATGTATTGCATTGATGTTTTGTCAATGATGCCAACACTAGCTGTTTGGATGCTTTACCGGTACCATTCTGGTCCCGGTAGGATGAGTGGTTTTTGGCTTGGTTTGGATCCGACATGATCCAGTAGGCTCCGTTATAGTTTCATTATGGAATTGGCTTATTCATGATAATCATGTTCATATTCAGTAAGTTGGTTTATCTCTGGTGATCAGATGCTATCATGTTTGCTTGGAAGATTAGATTCTGGTTTTGGCAAGGGTTTCACCGACAGAGCATTTGATGAAGATCTTTGGTGAATTGCATAAGTGGTGCTGGTGCAACTTCTGGTGGAGTTTTAAGATGTTGTTGGTGATCATGTTCGAGACTTGGTAGATGGAGATCATCGTTGTAGCGTGTGGACCTAAACTGGGTCCCGATTGATCTAGGTTATGAACCGGCTTTAATGTAACGTGTGGATTGGACTTCTCGATGTGTTTTCAGGATGTCTCATGTGTTGGATATTATTTGTTTGGTCTAAGGCCGACATGTTTTGTAATTATGTAATTGGTTTATTGTCTGGTGGCTGACCTGATTGTTTATGGTCAAGGGTTTGTATATATAGATGTAAGATCTCATTGTAGATCATAATATATAGTAGAGATAAAGGAATCGGAAATGGATATGTAATGTGTGAATAATGTAATATCATTCAGGCAAAGGATTTGGTCGATCATTATGTTGGCATTATGTGAACCTGTATGAGGACATAATGATATTGTATGTTGTCATTGATGTCAATATGTGATATGAAGTGAACCAACATATGTGATACGTGAGAAGAGAGAACCGGCATATGTGTGAACCGGTATATATGCCGAAGTGAAGCGGTATATTTGTTCAAGGTGAACCGACATGTAATTATGGGAACCGGCACATGGAAGCATTGAATGACTACCGGTTGGTAGGTAGTTTCTGTAGACACCTAAAATTGTCATGTCTAATTAAATAAATATTTTATTTATTTAATTATCTAAGCCTAATTCTTCTATTAATTAAATAAATCTTTATTTATTTAATTAATTCATTTATCCTCTTCTAGCCTTATTTCTCATTTAAATAAATACATTTATTTATTTAAATTATCCTTTTCCTAAATTAAATAAATATCTTATTTATTTAATTATCCTACTTCTTCTATTAATTAAATAAATCTTTATTTATTTAATTAATTCATTATCTTTTTCTACACATGACACATGTCATTCATCTCTTAATTCCTACACTACCTACCCCTTTCATTATTTTATTATTTCCTCTACCTACCCTCTAATCCTAGCCGACCTCCTTTTTACACCTCTCAATCTTATCCCTCCATTTCATATTCTGTCTTCTATTTAAGGAGATGCTTCCTTCATTATCAACCCTAATCAAGCATTCTAATGACCTAATCGACAATTTGGAGGACTTGACTACACTACGATCCTACTTGCAACCACATTTCATTCTTTGTTGAGCTCTTGTGCATATAAAAATCTAAGAGCAAATATATCAAACAAGATCAATGGAGATAGGAAGAATGGAGATCAAAACCCTATTGGACATGTGATGGTATAATCTTTGTGATTTCATGTGATTTGCATTGTCTTAGGTAATCTTCATATGTTATGGTGGATCTTTGTTGATTGTTAGGCTAGGGTTTTGTGGTTGGATTCATTTAGCCTTTCAATATTGTTGTTATTTTTATCCATTTTCACCATACACATTTTGGCACGCCCGGTGGGACTCTTGTCCCTTTGCATTTAACCTTTTTGTTGCAGATTTTGCATTTTTGAAGTTGCAGATAGGACATTTTTCGACGACATTTTAGGTTTTTCCGCATCTGCGAACTTTCGGATCGCGTCTCTGATTTTCAGGAGCGTCTGTGGATACTGGAGTCGCGTCTGTGTTTTTGACAAGTTTTATTTTGCAGGTCTCAGATAGGAGCGTCTGTGTTTTATAAGTGTGTCTGTGTTGTTTCTGATCGCGTCTGTGTCCGAGAAGGGCATCTGTGATTTTTGGCCGCGTATGTGAGTCACAGAACCGTGTCTGTGTCATACAGGCGCGTCTGTGTCGTGGGTAACAGCATCTGTGTTTTTATTGTTTCGAAATTTTCAAATTTTCTTTGATTCAATTTTCGGATTTCGTACTTAGGGTTTCAGATCTGGTTTATTTTTGAACTAACGCTTTCAGATCTAGCTAACTAAGTTTGTGCAGTTTGCCTTGGAAGCTAAAACATTTTGTTGAAGGCCCCTCTTTCACAAAGTCTTTTGGGTTTCTAAAATTTACCTAACTTGTGTGCTTGCAGGAAGGGGTGATCATTTGAAACAACCCAAACTACTAACAAATTTTGTTGCAGGTCCTTGGCTAGGGTTTTGAATTTTTATTGTGTGCCTTGTTTTCATAGACTAGCAAACACTTCCATTGGTGCACTAAAATTGAATCATTGTCTTTTGTGTCTTGAGCAATAGGCTCTTTTTGTTTAATCTTTAGAGGGCCTGTCTTCCCGTGTGGTCATTAGGACTACTAGTGAGAAGAGGACGACCCAAGTGGTAGCGAGGAAAACCCACCTCATCCGAACCACTATAATCAAATGTATTCATGGTGAAAACTATGAATAACATGTGCTGATTAGTTCATACCGACACTATGTCTCCCCATAAACCCGTTTGATCAAATTTATTTGATCATTTGTAAGGCGTAACCCCTACCGGCTGGGAGCCTTTTGTATTTATAGAGCTGAAAGTGCCACATGTATGGCCACACGAGTGGATGCCCTTACTAGCACCATTTTGTTTTAGAGGCCCAAATCCTTCTAGTTGTTGGGGCAGGAGGTCGGACCTCTGGTAGCGGCCCACACACATACGGTTCTTAATAGAGATACAAAGTTTGCCATGGGGAGTTTTCATGGGGACTGATGCTTTGCTGACCCGAGAAGTGAGTGCCGAGGGTGGAGCCAGTGAGGTCAAGCATCTAAGTATCCGCTCTGAATAGCGTAGCCTCGGGGGTAAAACCCCATGTGGGATCAACAACTATTGTCTTGGCCAGCCATAAGAATTGTTCTTGTCTTATGTTAAACATTCAAAACAATCAAGACCAAACAACAAAACATTGTGTCTTTTGTGTCTTCAAGTGTATGCAAAACATTTTTACATCAAACAACACACTTTTGGAGTCTAAACACTAGCAAACATTGAGTCCTCATCAACATTGTGTCCTCTTGTCACGAAAAAATAGTCAAACAGTCGGATTTGGTCACAGCAAAACAACTTCACAGATTGAAAAAATTGCATGAAGTTTACAGAAATGCGTCTGTGTCTGTTTTAACCGCGTCTAAGTCATCTAAGCACGTCTGTGAAGGGCATAATAGCGTCTGTGTGTCTAGCAGCATCTGTGTCGAACAGAGACATGTCTGTGTCTGGGAATCGCGTCTGTGTACAGAATTGAAAATTTTTATAGTCCAGCAAACAAAAGAAATCAGTTTCGGAATACTTGAGCTTCCTAGGTTCTTTCTTCAGGTTTCATCTAGCATTCAACCTGTCTCTGGGTCTCATACAGTCCATCATTGCTTCACATCTCATTTTACATTCATACTTGTCTAAACTTGAGTCAAAAGGTCACTTGCTTGTCCTCATCATACTTTGTCAACATACTACATACAACTACACTTTGCTAAGTGGTCCCTCATCAAGGTTTCTTACCTTTGGGTCTCATTTGGTCTTACTTAGGGTCAAGGTTAGCTTACCTCATCAAGAGAAACTATCCTCTCTTTGGAAGTCACACCTACTCTACTATGTACATACTTGGTCTTACACTTTGGACATTGCAAGTACACTTCAGACTCATTTACATTCCATCCAACTCTTGGTCTTCCATACTCTTTCCATTTTTCATCTAGTCTCTCACATCTTGGTCAAACACCTAGTTCATGGTTGAAACCCGTCTTCAAAAATCTAGGAGAAAAGCTAAAGAAGCTCAAGAGTCCGCCAACATGAGTTCTTATGAGTATGACAATGATTTATTTTTCAATCCTGAGCACACTACATTGCCTGACATGGATGTTTATAGACACATTCCAAATGTGGAAAACACAGACACTACAAACAACAAGGCTACACACAATGACAATGTGGACAACTTTTCAATACAATCAGCAGATATAGAAGAATCCATAATGAATCCTCATTTCAATAGATTGATTGAAGAGATAATGAAGAGGGATAGACAATACTTTTTACACATGATGGCACAAAGTGGAGCCAAAATACCTCATGACTTTGACATGTCTCAAATAATGGAACATAGACCTTTGCAGCAACCTCACTCCAACATGGATCAAAGGAGACCTAATAGTGGAGGAAATAGAGGACCGCATATGGTACCTAAATCACCATCAGCTTTGCTTCAAAAACCAGAAATCCCACATACACACGGTCAAACATATGATACTTACCTTTGAAGACCATTATGGAAGCCTTATGCAGATAGATATGCTCAATCACATGCTCAAGCTATGGATCAATCAAAACAAGTGGACATTCAAAGGCATGCTCAAAATTTGGACATAAGGAGACCTCATGTCAAATTTGGGGGCAACACAATAGAACCCGACGTGCCTATAGAATATGGTATATATGCACGAAATAGATATGGGGTTCCTCAACATGAAGCTATACCAAGTGCTCCCTATATGCCGCATCAATATAAACCTCCTCCATATGAACATGTCTATGATCAATATCATCCATACATGCAACAAGCTCCTCCTCAAATTGGTGTCCCAAACATGGGGTATGCTACAAGAAATCGATCGCCACCTAAGAATAATTTGGAACAACAAATCAGAGATTTACAAAAGAAAATGGAGGACATGAGTACACCAAAACCAACATACACTATGAGAGACATATGTCCTTATCCATTTGATAAGAGCATTCCAATGCCTCCATTTCCGGCACACTTTGTGACGCCAAAATTTGACAAGTATAGAGGAAAAGGAGACCCCAAGGCACACATACGACAATTTTTCACAGCTTGCATAGAGGTAGCGGTAGAAGAAACATATTTGATGAGGTTGTTCCCGCAAAGCTTAGGCGATCAAGCTATGGAATGGTTCTCTCAATTACCTCCTGGTATTAAGTCATGGGGTGACTTAGCAGAGGCATTTATTCAGCATTTCTCCTACAATATAGAAACAGATATCTCAGTCACTACTTTGTGCAATACTAAGCAAAAGGAGGGAGAATCTTTTGCGTCATTTTTACAAAGATGGAGAAATCTAGCCAGCAGATGCTCTTGTGAAATTCCACAAAAACAAATGGTAGAGATGTTCACCCAGAATGTTAACAAAGACATTGGCTATGATCTAAGAAAAGCTTGTTTGTCTACCTTCAAGGACGTTATCGAAAAAGGCTTAGCAACAGAAAAGGTCTTAATTGAACAAGGAGTCATTAAAATATTCAAGGAAAACAAAGATGACTTTAAAGGAAAAGACAAGCCAAGATTTTGGAATAAAAACAAGAACACAGTCAATGATGGTGTTGTTGATGCCAATACAGTGAGACCCAAGTTCATCTTTTCAGGATCAAGTTCTACAAACAATCAGGTGAATACTCAAACAACTTCTAGATCACGAAGGAAGTACACCCCATTGGGAGAACCACTTGAATCAGTCTTCAAAAAGCTAGTGGCAAACAAAGTGATCACAGTTCCAGATTTTCCTCCATATGAACCAAAGGTCAAACCAAATTGGTGGAATGATGATGAGTATTGTGAGTTTCATAAGAGCAAGGGTCATAAAACTGGTAATTGTCATCGACTGAAGAACATTGTGCAAGATCTCATTGATAGAGGTGACATTGAGATTGAGGGACATTCATCCAATCAAGAACATGAGATGTTTAAGGAACCATTCCCAAAGCATGACAAGGGAAAAGCCAAAGTCACAGATGATCAAGCCAACTATACTAGAGCACCTTACAACTATGATTCAACTATCAATCACATCTCAATGGACAATCATATCTCTACTATTACCATCAAGAACAAAAATCCTGAGAATCCTCCTCAGAGACCCAAGATTGTTCTAAGAGGTGTTGGATCTTCTTCCGAACCTACCTCTGAATGTCATGTTAAAACTCGTCGAGGTAAGATTACGTTGCCAGGTGCCTCCACTAAAAATATGGCTTCTTCATCAACCAAACCTGAGTATGACCTTGTAGAACAGTTAGGGAAGACACCCGCGCTCATCTCCATCCTTGAGCTCTTACGTATATCCCCCGCTCATAAAGCTATTCTTGACCAAATCTTGAGAGACACTGCCGTTCCTACTAATCTGAACGTGGACCAATTTCAAGCCATGGTGGAATACCTTTCCATTCCACACTCCCTTACATTCACAGAAGCCGATGACGCATCCATAAGTCAGCCACATAATGCACCATTACACATTGAAGCCTTCATACACAATCATCGAATAAAAAGAGTCCTGATAGATGGAGGAGCAGGTCTAAACATTTGTACATTGAGCACAATTAAACAATTGGGATATTCTGATAAAGCTGTGAATTCGAAAAATCAAATCACCATCAAGGCATATGATGATGAAGAGCGTTCATCCAAGGGCGCAGTCACCTTACCTCTAAGAATTGGGCCAGTCACAAAGGATGTGGTTTGTCAAGTCCTAGATCTGGATCTCACATACAACATATTGCTAGGACGTCCTTGGATTCATGAGATGAGGGCAGTCCCATCAACATATCATCAATGCATTAAGTTTCCTCATAATGGAGTCAAGGTAATAGTTAACGGTGATCCTAATCCGTTCATATATTGCAATAACTTGAGATCACATACGGAGACCATCATTCCCAGTAATCATGAAGCTGTTCCTTCTTCGGCATACATTGACCCTGAGTCATTGAAACCTTCGACATCAAAACAAGGTGAACTTAAAGGCAAATTTCAAGACAAAGGCATGGGAGAATACACTTTAAATCAGACCATGTATTTATGACAAGTCATGAGCTCTCCAAAAGAATATGGAAGGCCACATCCTAACAAGCAAATATCCATCATGATACTCAAATGGGATCCTACTATCTTTCAAAGATGGGGTGAACTAGAAGAGGAAGATTTATACAAAATGCTCTATAAAGACATTGAAGATGACACACATGATCAGATCAATATACCTTGTGAAAAATATGGCAAAGGCTTCAAGATTCTACAAAAATTCGGGTATGATGGAAAAAGCCCTCTTGGGTTACGCAAAGAAGGCGTCATGGAACCCCTACAACCTGAATTGACTGTAAGAAGAGAACACTCAAAGGGACTTGGTTTTCTGACTTCCAAGATCCACACTAAAAGGACAGAAGAGGCATCACAAATCAAAGTTGCCAAAGTTCAACAAGAGGATTACTATTCCACAGATTCCAACGAATGGGAATGGGGTGCAGACAAATCCTCCAGTGACTATGAGCTCACCGAGACATTCAGAGAGCCAGATGAACCCACAGAAGAAGAGGAATTTTATAAAAAGTTCAGAGTTGGTCAAGAAACAACCCATAAGGATTCCGCACAGTCTTCGTCTCAAGGTTCTAGGTCGAAATCACATAGGATGAGGACACCTGTCCCGGAAGGCGCTACTAGTGACGATAATTTGGATTCGCTTGTGATCGAAACTGATGAGGAGAGTGCCATCGATGACCTCGATGATTGCCTCGATATACCCAAATATAACCACATCTTCACTCTTAGCCCCGCAAACTCTGAAAACATTCAAGGCCTTCCCCTTGTTCACCACCAACTCATTGACTGGGATTATGAAGGACCAGCACAATTTGACACATTTCAAAATGACGAAGCTATTATTGACTATCTTGGCATACGAGATGATCTTCCCCCTGGGGACCACAAAGCAGGATACACCATAGAACTCAACAACATGGCATATTTTGGTGAGTGTGTCGGACCTTCCAGTCGCAAAAATGTGAAAATAAGAACAAATCAAGGGTCTTATGGCGAAAACCACGCTGTGGCGCTATCTGATCCCAAAAAAGTAAAAAGAAAGGACGTATCTGAGGGCGAAAACCTCTCTGAGGCACCCGAAGATGGAAGGCTTGACATTCTCCCAGCATCATATGAGGAAAAGTCATCCATGTTGGTAGAGGAGACTATCAAAACAAACATTGGTACAGAAGAGGTTCCACACAACATATTCCTGGCTCAATCATTAACAGAGTCCGAAAGATCAAAATTCATAAGCTTCTTCAAAGAACGACAAATCAACTTTGCATGGTCATATGCTGATATGTCTGGACTGGATCCAGATTTGGTAATGCATCATTTGATAGTCAAACCGGGGGCAAAGCCAGTGAAACAGAAATTAAGGAAAATGCATCCACAAGTGGCATTACTAGTCAAAGCAGAGCTGGAGAAATTATTGGATGTCGGATTCATACGCCCAATTGATTATCCCGAATGGATCTCCAATTTAGTACCTGTCAGTAAACCAGATCGCAGCATCAGAATATGTACAGATTTCAGAGACATCAACAAAGCTTGTCCGAAAGATGACTTCCCATTACCAAATATTGACTTGATCATTGATCTCACAGCAGGTCACGAAATGTTATCTTTAATGGATGGATTTTCTGGTTATAATCAAATCAGGATTGCACCTGAGGATCAACACAAAACATCATTCACTTGTCTGTGGGGAACTTTCTGTTGGAATGTCATGCCCTTTGGGCTGAAAAATGCAGGTGCTACGTATCAAAGAGCGATGACCACTATTTTTCATGATCTCATGCACATAACCGTGGAAGATTATGTTGATGATCTCTTGGGTAAATCAATAGACAGAGATACACATTTGGACATACTTTCAGTCATCTTTGATCGGTTGAAAAAGTACAAGGTAAGATTAAACCCTAAGAAATGTGTCTTTGGAGTAACCTTTGGGAAGCTCCTAGGATTCATTGTGTCCAAAAGAGAAATTGAAGCCGATCCAGCAAAAGTCAAGGTATCTTGGACATGCCGCCACCCAGAAATATCAGTCAACTTCGATCCTTACAAGGGAGACTCCAGTCTATACGAAGATTCATAGCCCAACTTGCAGATAAGTGTAATCCTTTTCAACACCTGCTACATAAAAATATCAAGTTCAAATGGGATGATAACTGTCAACAAGATTTTCAGACGCTCAAAGATTATCTTTTGAATCCGCCAGTTTTGATGCCACCAATTCCAGATCAGCCTTTGTTGCTATACATATCAGCTACTCCAACAGCACTGGGGGCACTCTTAGTGCAACAAATAGCTGACGGCAAGGAAAAAGTAGTATACTATATCAGGCGCACATTGGTGGGATATGAGCTAAACTACAGACCAATCGAGCGTGCATGTCTCACTGTGGTCTTTGCTTCACAAAAATTACGACATTATATGCTCACTCACAAGACTAAGTTGATTGCAAGAATTGATCCATTAAAATATCTTTTCAACAAAGCTACACTTACTGGGCGACTGGCCAAATGGGTAATGATCCTGAGTGAATTCAACATCGAGTATGTTGACAGAAAAGCAATAAAAGGACAAGCAATCGCAGATCAATTAGCAGATGCTCCCATGATAGATGATGTTCCTCTAAATTCAGAATTTCCAGATGAATCCATTTTAACAATATCACATGCAACGCCATGGCAACTGTACTTTGACGGCTCATACACACAACATGGGGCAGGAGTTGGTATTCTCTTTATAACTCCTCAAGGCGATCCTATACCAAAATCATACCGCTTATCATTTCCTTGCACTAACAATATAGCGGAATATGAGGCATTAACAACAGGATTACGAATTGCAGTTCAATGGAAGATCCAGGAACTTCGTGTTTTTGGAGATTCCCAACTTGTTATCCGTCAAGCAACTAGTGATTATCAAACAAAAGATGAAAAGTTAATGCCTTCTAAACAACTGGTAGATGATTTGAAACAGCACTTCACAAAGATAGATTTTGAGCAGATACCAAGAGAGCAGAATCGTGCTGCAGATGCCATGGCTACAATTGCTTCACTAATTGACCTGCCTCAAAATGAAACCTGCTATGAGTTCTTGGTGGATAACCTTTTAGTTCCTTCATATGAGATCACTCCTACTGAAATGATATGCGTTGTTGGTCCCGAATCCCAGTTATATGGTTCCATATTCACATATCTTCGCAACAATATCTTACCTCCTGATCTATCAAACAACCAATGCCGCAATTTCATTCGCCAATCCTCTCGATGTCATTTTAGCTGATATCCTATACCGGCGAGGTCTAGATGGCACTCTTCTTAGATGTTTAGAAAGCGACGAAGCTCAAATTGCGTTACGTGAAGTGCATGAAGAGATATGTGGTCCGCATGCTAGTGGTCCTACCTTGGCCAAGAAACTTATCAGGACTGGATATTACTGGCCCAATATGGAAAAAGACTCATATCAGTTTGTTAAGAAATGTAAGCAATGTCAAATTCATGGAGACCTCATACATGCGCCAGCACAAGAACTACAACCACTTGCGTCTCCTTGGCCCTTTTGTCAGTGGGGACTCAATCTCATAGGCAAGATTCACCCTCCTTCTTCCAATGGTCATAAATTCATTATCACAGCCACAGAGTATTTCACAAAGTGGATTGAGGCTGTGCCTCTCACACAAGTCACTGGGAAACAAATCGCTACCTTCATCCTTAATTATATCATTTGCCGATATGGTATTCTTAAGTCCATTATTATTGATAACGGGCGTCCCTTCAAAAATCAGGATGTTCGTGAACTCTGTGACCGCTTCCATATTTCCCATCGTTTCTCCACACCATATTACCCCCAAGGTAATGGCCAAGTTGAGGCGTCTAATAAAACAATTCTTAAAATCCTCATAAAGACAGTCGACGACGCTGGCCGTAACTGGCATATCCAACTCAATCCTGCACTTTGGGCCTACCGCACAAGTGTCCGCACACCTACAGGAGCTACACCATATTCACTTGTCTACGGCGCTGAAGCCATCTTGCCTATTGAGGTCGAGTTACCTTCTTTACGAGTCTCTTTGCAAAACATCATCGCTGATGAAGATTACAGGGTCTCTCGCTTACAAGAACTAGAACTGTTGGATGAACGGAGACAATTTGCTTTTAATCATCTCAAGGCTTACCAACAACGAATGAGTCGCAGCTACAATCACAAAGTCAAGCCTCGCACATTTGAGGTAGGTGACTTGGTTCTCAGAGAAAACCCCAAGAATCAGCAAGACAGAGAGAAGAAGGGCAAGTTTGAACCAAACTGGCTGGGTCCTTACATTATTACAGCAGTATATGGCTCTGGGGCATATCAGCTCTCAACTACAGAAGGTGAACCTTTGGAGGATCCTATCAACAGCATGCATCTTCATAGATTTTACACATAGTTCTCCGGAATATCCTAATTCAAAAATACAAAAAAAATCAAAAAATTCAAAAAAATACAAAAAAAATCAAAAAATTCAAAAATACAAAAAAATTATAAAACAAAAAAAATTGTTACTTGGTGAAAACCTGGCAAACAGGCGCCTTGTAACACAAAAAACATTGAAAAAATCAAAAAGTAAAGAGAAATAATTTCGTCCAACAGTGAAAACCACTTCGGTGGCGCCCTGGGCAAGTACCATGGTGAAAACTGGGTTCCCAGCGCCATGCGTAGAGACTTTGCTCCTCCCTCCTTCAGGATTCACTTTCATCACTTCACATTGCACACACTCACAACCTATTCACTCACAATAAACTTACCCATTCCCATCATGGCTTGCTATTGACCTACCCCAGATTGGTTAGCCATTCATAATAAACATCCATTTTCCTCCCTTTCCATCCATAATAAATCAGATCCTATCTGTGGCTAAGGCAAATCCTACGTCTAGTGATGGGTGTGGAACTGAGAACATCACATGTTTCGAGGAGTATAGTTTCTTCCAGCTTCTTTCAGTTTATTCGCGCACAATCCGCAATAAAGCAACATTTGCATCACAGATTCGCAATAAAGTTTCATCTTCTCTGCAATAAAGTATCAGTTTCATGGATTCAGTCAGTTTCAGATGAGACACAGCAGCAATAATGGGCTTCAACAAATCAAATCTTTCAACAGACTCAGACAACATTATGGTTCAGTGCTATCTATCCTTTCTGTGAAAGTAAACATTGTGACCACAATCAAATACGACTTATACAAGTGACAAGAAACACTAAACTTGAGGACTACAGTGGATGTTGGTGTTGAGTCTTAGTTTTCTTTTGATTTCATCTTTTGGTGACATGTCTTTTAGCTTTTCCAGGATGTCTCTGACTAGAGATTCTATCTCCAGGATGTCTTTGACTAGAAAGGCGAGGATGGGGTATCCTCACCTATTTGTATTTGTTGTCTGTGGATTGTCTCTTAGTAATGCTATGACTTGTCCAAGGATATGAGGACATTGTGAGTCTAGTGTGAACTGGGGCATTCCTTGTTTGTGACTGTCTTATCTCCAGGAAAACAGGTACAATGACTTTCTCGGTCGAACAAATGCCTCGATTGTCATAACCTACTTGCCATAATAAGCTCAATGATGATAACGCACAAGAAGCTCTATTACTTTCATATCTTCTGTCTTTCATCCCCCTTTCTTGATTGACTTCCATCGTCCTTCTTGAGTCCACGTAGCCCGCTATCACATGATTGAGTATAATGACACACCAAAAACATTTGCATTTCATATAGTTTTCACCTGCATTACCACATATAAGCATTTCACACATACATATAGATATCACAACTGCATCACATCCTGCACACAACACCTGTTAGCACAATTTACATTTGCATTATCATATTCATATGCATTACATACATTTACATGTGCATTGGCATAACATTTTAAAACATAAAAGAACAAAAATATTGCATTACATACATATTTGCATCCATATCATAAGCATCACATAGAAACATACATCATTAAACATCTCATCACATAGGTACACATGCATATAGCTGCTGCAAAAATGAATCATCTCTCATATATATAATCAAAAATGTCATGATACAATGATGTCAAAAAATCATATGGCTACAATCACCCACAGGTGTCTACAATACAAAAAATGGTACAAATACTGATACAAGGGAGCTCTCTATGGCTATGATGAACTCCCTCCCTCGGAGCCGCCTGGCCTCGACGGAATCTGAGCCCTAGAAGGACCCGCTCCAGGATCATCCTGCCTATCCCCCCTATCTAGTGGTGGTGGAGGACCCATGACCCCACCACTCGATGCCTGTCTCCTCCGGCTCCCTCCCGTAGCTGTCGTTGTCCGCGATGGTCTATGGAAGCTCCTCACCCGCTGATCTGCTGGCACAGCACCATAATACAGGTCCCTCCAGTAGGCAATCTCCTCTTCGGCTCGCAGGACATATGCGTAGCCTGCTCCTGTGTCCTCCGTCGCCTGCCTCCCTGCCCTCAGTGTTGTCTCAGCCTCAGTGTAGCGCTGAATCGCCTGATCCCTCTCCCGCTCAGTATCCCTGAGCCTGATCCTGAGTCGGTCCCTCTCCCTCTCCAGCTCCTGGATCTCGTCTGCCTGGCCCTGGCAGATCTCCTTGAGCTCAATCAGCTCATCCTCCTCTGGATCCCCACCCTCTGCCTCTGCCTGTGGCTCTCCCTCTGCGGGTGCCTGCCCTTGTACCTGTCCCTGTACCTGTACTGGTGCCTGAATGGGTACCTGTCTCGGTACATGCCTAGGTCCCTGTACCTGTCTCTGTCCCTGTGCCTGTACTGGCACCTTTCCCTGTCTCTGTCCTTGTGCTCTAGGACCCTGTGCTGCTGGTACCTGCAGGGGCACTCCACCGCGACCCCTCACCACCTAGGCCTGTCCCTCCTGTCCACCCTCTCTCCGAGGTGCCACCCTCCTCTCCCCAACTACTCCCCTCCATCTCCGTCGGCCTCGGCCTCCATCACCCCCACCATCCTCATCATCATCGCCTCCTCCATCGCCCTCCAGTAACTCTCCTGGATCTGTCAACCGTGGGAATGGATGCTCGGCCCAATATTCTAAATACTCTGCATCCATCCCGGCGTCCTCGATCTCCGGCCACATATCCCAGGGTAGGGGCACCATCTCTGCCAGCTGTGTGACTGCCTGATCATATGACAATAAAGGCCCGAACTGCGCCTGATCCCTAACTGTACGGGCATACATACCCGAGCCTCGTGGCATCCTCTGGATCCTGCCATATTGCCTGCATACTCTATCCACCAGCTGCCTCTCCAGTATATAGGGCGTCCGCCCAATCAAATACCTGCTCCGGAAGGTGTAAGGCAGCTCCACTGCGTCATCCTCCCACTCCTCACATCCCAGATACGGCCTCCATATGACGATGTCAATGTCATCTATCATTCGCCGCCAATGCTCTAGCCTGTCAATCTGAGGCTGCGAAGTGATCATGTCATACAGATGAACAAAGCTCCGTCCATGACCTCTCCCTCTGAAGTGTATCGGCCGCGTGATAGGCAGATACTCGTATGCCCAAACCTGCAGTAGTGTCACTCCACAACCCAGTCCCACTGATCCATGGTAGACAAACTAGTGAAGCTCATAATATAGGTGGGCCAAAACACATGGACCCCACGCATATCTGGTGTGCTGCATCACCAATATCTCCAGTGCTCCTCCCCAGCCCACTGCCAACCCCCGTGTCGCTTTGTTCGGACACAGGAACCCACTGATAACTCCTCCAATCACGGCTGGCAAAGCTAACCCTGTCGCAGTCATGGTATCCCATGCCACATGTCCTGCTCTCATCTCTAGGCCAGGATCCTGAAACACCCGTCTCAAAGCCTCTCTGTCTCCATCGCTATCATATGGAATCAGCTCTCCATCGATCGGTATATGTAGAATCCTATAAACATCCTCAAGGGTGACTGTCATCTCACCCATCAGCAAATGAAATGTGCATGTCTCTGAATGCCATCTCTCGGCCAGCGCAGTCAGCAAACCCATGTTTGCCCGAAACTCAGGCACATACAGCATGTGTCTCAAACCCATCGCCTCAATGGCAGCTCGGTCCCCAAGTGTCAGCTCAGGTCACAACCTCTGCGTCGACGAGAACCTCTCCCGTGACTCCAGCATAGGCAAATACTCCTGCAGTCAAACAAATCAATCATGTCAGTCATGGTGGCATTCACTGTTCATCACAAAATGCTACTCGCTATCTAAATGCATATGGTTATCTATTCTAGTGACACTCACTGTTCATCACAAAGGGTTGCTATCTATCCTAGTAGTGCTCCCTGTTCATCACAAAGTACTACGTGTGTGACATTCCCTGTTTATCACAAAGTGTTACTCACATTTTGCACTCCCTGTTCATCACAAAGTTCTGCTCATACTTTGGGTACTCCCTGTTCATCACAAAGTACTCTATCTTGGTGCTCCCTGTTCATCACAAAGTGCCTTGATCTATCCTAGTCTTCCTAGAGGACCTGCTTGAGTGTATCCTCTTAGCAGCTTATCCAATCGACAGCGTATGTTCATCACAGAACTGCCGATTTGACCTAGAAGACAAAAAACCTTGCATTTTTCAGACATAAACGCGTTTCTACCTCACAAACGCGCCTATTGACTTCACAAGCGTGCCTAAACAACACAGACGTGCCTGTTTGACATAAACGTGCCTACATTTGTCACAAACGCAACTTTGCAACATAAACACCCCTGAAAGACGTGGATGCGCCCGCATTCAACACAAACGCGGTTCCAGACACAGACGTGCCTGGCACCGACATAGACGCGCCTGTCCGACACAGACGCGCCTGGCACCGATGCAGACGCGATTTCACATTTTTGCACTTTTTTTGTACGCTATTCCTAGGCGCATTTATTGCTCTATTCGACATGCATTAAACACAAAAGCAAATGCGTCAAAGTATGAGGAGGTTTGGTGGTACTTACCGGCTCTCCTGCCTCTGCTGGTCTCTGAAATCGGCGAACGCGGTCGAATCTATGTACGAAAGCCATCGCTGCTGACTGTTGTTGCTCTTTTTCTCACTCTGCACTATGATCTCGTGAGGGTGTAGATGACAATGAGGATGTCTTTTGCCCGTGGTCTATCTTATAGCCTATCCTAGCCTTAGCCTTCATTTCCTGAGTCAGTCTTCTTTATCCCGTGACTCTGTCACTTTATCCGGTCAATCCATTCTAGCCTTTCTTTCTTATCGAGAGATTGTCTGCAATCTTTTTAGACTTTTTCATCCAATCTCTCGAGGGGGCATATCATTCCCATCCTAGGGCAACTCTGTATCAGTTCATCTTATCTTCTTTGAAACAACGCGACAAGCCACATTGTCTCAAAGAGGGGTAAAATGTAGACACCTAAAATTGTCATGTCTAATTAAATAAATATTTTATTTATTTAATTATCTAAGCCTAATTCTTCTATTAATTAAATAAATCTTTATTTAATTAATTCATTTATCCTCTTCTAGCCTTATTTCTCATTTAAATAAATACATTTATTTATTTAAATTATCCTTTTCCTAAATTAAATAAATATCTTATTTATTTAATTATCCTACTTCTTCTATTAATTAAATAAATCTTTATTTATTTAATTAATTCATTATCTTTTTTTACACATGACACATGTCATTCATCTCTTAATTCCTACACTACCTACCCCTTTCATTATTTTATTATTTCCTCTACCTACCCTCTAATCCTAGCCGACCTCCTTTTTACACCTCTCAATCTTATCCCTCTATTTCATATTGTGTCTTCTATTTAAGGAGATGCTTCCTTCATTATCAACCCTAATCAATCATTTTAATGACCTAATCGACAATTTGGAGGACTTGACTACACTACGATCCTACTTGCAACCACATTCCGTTCTTTATTGAGCTCTTGTGCATATAAAAATCTGAGAGCAAATATATCAAACAAGATCAATGGAGATAGGAAGAATGGAGATCAAAACCCTATTGGACATGTGATGGTATAATCTTTGTGATTTCATGTGATTTGCATTGTCTTAGGTAATCTTCATATGTTATGGTGGATCTTTGTTGATTGTTAGGCTAGGGTTTTGTGGTTGGATTCATTTAGCCTTTCAATATTGTTGTTATTGTTATCCATTTTCACCATACACAGTTTCCACTTCAGGATTTCTGGTTGGAGTACCTCAAGCCTGTTTGACTTAATCAGTGATCTTTGTGTGATGAGTTAACAGTATAACAGAGAACAGATTGTGTTGCCACGTAAGCCCTGTGCGCATGAAGGATCTTGCATGAAGAAGACTATCCTTATCTACCTTGGGAATGTGCAAAGTTTCTTAAACGGTGATAACGCGTGATGGGTTATCAGCCGCCATGAAATCTATGGATAATGGACGATGGAGAATGTCTTGAGATTGATTCAAGATTGTTGCATTTAATACAATATGATTCAACGATCAGGATTGAACCGTTTGAATTGATCAACCTAACAGGTTTAAGGTTTAGGGTTTTTGCTACTGACCTGTCTATTTCCTATAAGGTCGATGTTGTGTTTCTTTCTAAAGTTGTTGGCAAAAGTTGTATGTGTGTATCCAAGGGCAGTGATACATGATTCTTGCCAGACCAAAGGAGAGAAGAGATACCTGCAAAGTGAGTGTGCAGAAGGTGAAGAGGAGCCAAAACAGATCTGCATTAGCATTGAGTGTTGTTACCAGATCATTGTAATTCCTGTTGATCTTTAACCACTTCAACAGTTGTGAAATCCCTTAACAGGGTAGCCTTAACCGGCTTGATACAAATCCTCTAACAAGGTAACTCGAAGTTATTGAGTTCTGGGAAGCTATAGAGCTCTGGAGATCCTTTAGCTATTGAGTTCTTGAAATCCTCTAACAAGGTAACCCTAACCGAGTTTAACCCTTAACCAGGTATTGTAGCCATCCCTTAACCGGGTGATCCCTAACAGGATCAGTTCCTAACAAAACCTATTGTAATGTCTTTAACGGGACAAGGCTCCTAACAGAGCGGACTTCTAAAGAGTTCAAAAGAAGCTTGTGGGTATTCATCCCCACCATGGTTTTTCCCAGTTGGGTTTCCACGTGAAAAATATGTGTGTCACGTGTGATGCTTTTATCTTGTGATGCTTTGTTATTACCTGTTAAGCACATGATGGTTTTGTGTTTTATGCATGTCTATAAAACATATTGAATTAACTATTGTGAAGATCTGATGATAGTTTACCTATTCATACATGAGGGTGTAATGGTACTATAGTATTGAGCTAAGAGGAAATCTTAGTGAGTAACCGGTTTATGATTGTTTTAGTTGTTTTGGGTCTTACCGGTTGCACTCTGTTTCAACCAGTGTCACTGCTTGCCAGTCACTTGGAGTATTTGCTGACAAATCAGTTTTGGACTGTATTTTGTCTATACTGATTCACCCCCCCCTCTCAGTACCAGTTTGGTACTATTCGTTCATCATTGAGTTATCAATTGGTATCAGAGCATCCTCCAGGTCCTCTGTGTTTTAAGCTTAACCACTTGAGGTAAAGATCCCAATCAAATGATGAAGAGGGAAGGTCCAAAGTTTAATAGGGAAAATTTTGATATATGGAAAGATAGGATGAAGATATTCATCAGAAGCATGGGTGCTCAACACTGGAGTTATGTTGAGAATGTCTATGTTGTCCCTATCAGTACTCTCACTGATGACCAAAAGAGAGAGATACAAGAAAATGGGCAAGTCATGGAAGCCCTTATTAGTAGTCTATCTGACATTGAGTTTATTGATGTTTAGGACAAGGTAAATCCCAAAGAGGTATGGGATGCTCTTGAAAATATCTATGGTGGTGATGAACATGTAAAGCAGGCTAACGAAGAAAGCCTGAGAGGGAAATTTGAAGATATGTGGATGGTTGAAGGTGAGACCATTCAACAGTAAGGAATAAGAATCAAAATAGGTGTTGGAGAAATCAAGAGTGCAGGTGGTAAAATAGAATATTCCACTGTGGTAAGAAAAGTCTTGAGATTCCACTGTGGTCTATGCAATAAGGGTTGCTGCTATTAAGGAGCTGAGATCAATAGACAAGACTAAGGTATCCTTGGACTCCATCATAGCCAAGTTGACAGCTTATGAGCTAAATAGTTTTGATGGTAGTGTTCAAAAGACTGAATCGGCATTTAAAGCCTCTACTATACCATCCAGAAAAGGAAAAGAAGCTAGCACTAGTGGTGAACCTAGATAGAGTAGAGAAATGAATGATGAGGAGATTCTGATGGCATTTGAAGCTCTCCTTGCTAGGAAGCTTCCTAAAGGAACCGGTAAATACAAAGGTAAGCTACCTTTGAAATGCTTTTCTTGTAATTGAATAGGACATATTGCTATAAACTGTCCTAATGGCGATAACAAGGACAAACCAGAAAGATTCAGGAAATTCAAAGGAGGAAACCGAAGAAACTGTTTTGTGGCAGTTGATAAAGGTGTCACAGATGAAGAATCAGAGGATGAAGAAAATGAAGATATTGTGTTTGTTGTTGTGAAAGAAGATGTGTCAGACAAGAAGGCTCTTGTCTCCCGGTTTGATAATTCTGATGAGTAGATCATTGACAGTGGTTGTTCTCACCATATTACTGGTGACCGGAGCAAGTTTCTATCCTTGGAGGAGTATGATGGTGGTGTGGTTCGCTTTGGCAATGATGCACCATGTATGGTCAAAGGCAGAGGGTCCATCTCTCTAAATGGAAAGAGTAGTGCTGACAATGTGTACTAAGTTGATGGTCTCAGACACAACCTTCTGAGTGTTGCCCAGCTGAATGACAATGGCCTCACTCTAGAATTCAAGAATGGAGTCTACCGAATCAAAGGAAAAGATGGTGAATTGGTGGCCACCAGCATGCAGACCAAAGGTAACCTATTTCATCTGAATGCAAATATAAGTACATGTCTTATGGCTAAGTTTGATGATAGCTAGATATGGCATAGGAGACTCTGCCATGTAAACTTTGATAACATTGTGAAGGCTAGTAAGATCAAGGCAGTTAGAGGGTTGCCGATGCTAAGCAAACTAGATAATACCTTGTGCAGAGAGTGTCAATTGGGGAAAATGTCTTCCTCAACCTTTAAAAATCTTTCACTACTGACAACTTGCTTGATCTTGTGCATACTGATTTGTGTGGTCCTATGAAAACTAGAAGTGTGCAGGGTGATAGGTACTTCATGATTCTCACTGATGACTGCTCAAGAATGATGTGGGTCACATTCTTGAAAGACAAGTCTGAAACCTTTGTGAAACTCAAAGCTTTCAGAGCATTAGTGGAGAAGGAAAGTGGTAAAAGGATCAAGTGTCTCAGAACTGATCAAGGAGGGGAATTCACTTCCGGTGAATTCAACAGGTATTGTGAAGAATTTGGCATCAAGAGGCAATTGTCTGCCCCCTGGACTCCATAGCAGAATGGGCTAGCAGAGAGGAATAACCGGACTGTGGTTGAAGCAGCTAGAACCATGTTGATTCAAGGAAAGGTAACTCACACCTTTTGGAGAGAAGCAGTGAGCACTGCAGTCTACACAATGAACCGGGTACTCATCAAGAAAGGTAAGGACAAAACTCCTTATGAGTATTGGACTGGTAAGACACCTGTGGTTAGCTACTTTAGGGTATTTGGTCGCAAATGTTACATCAAGAGGAGTGAACATCAGAGAAAATTTGAAGCTAAATGTGATGAAGGAATATTCCTAGGATATTCCACCAAGAGTAAAGCTCTTAAGTGTTACAACAATAGGCCTCAAAGAATTATGGAAAGTATCAATGTAAGAGTTGATGAATCCTCTGAGAAAACTGAGAAAACCAGCAGTGAGCAAGCTGTAAATGAACCGGTTGCAACCTTCTGGGAACCGGTTGTCAGTCAACCAAGTACTAGTAACAGTGTTCCTAAACTGGTGAATGCTGATACTGATGAAGATGAGGATGAAGAGGAAAAGCAAGAAGAACTAGTCAAGACCATTCCTCGGTATGTCAAGCTGAATCATGATCCTAAGCAAATCATAGGACATAAGGATGCAGGAATCCTCACAAGAAGAAAGATTAGAGAAAACTCATGTATGATCTCTGAATTTGAGTCTAAATCATTCAAAGAGGCTCATAAAAATGAAGAGTGGATCAAGGCAATGGAATAGGAACTTGACCAGATAGAGAAAAACGGTACATGGTCCTTGGTACCTAGATCAGAGCATAAAAATGTGATTGGCACCAAATGGGTGTTCAGAAATAAGTTGAATGAGGATGGCACAATGATTAGGAATAAAGTCAAATTCGTGTGCAAAGGATATGCTCAAGAAGAAGGAGAAGACTATGGAGAAACCTTTGCTCCTGTAGCTAGATTGGAAGGAGTTCGTATGCTTCTTGCATATGCATCTTTTAAAGGATTCAAGGTATATCAAATGGACGTAAAATCTGCATTCCTAAATGGTGTACTTGAAGAGGAGGTGTATATAGAGAAACCAGATGGGTTTTCCCTATTTGAAGATAGTGATATGGTGTGCAAGCTACATAAAGCCTTATATGGCCTAAAGCAGGCACCTAGAGCATGGTATGAACGTCTACATTCCCATCTTGTGATGATTGGATTTGAGAGAACAAGTGAAGATAGTAATATCTACTTGAAGTCTGAAGGAGATCAAATCCTGATCTATGAGGTTTTTGTTGATGACATTATCTTTGGTGGAGATGACAAGATGAGTCATGAGTTTGTTGATGAGATGAAGAAAGAGTTTGAGATGTCACTCATAGGGGAGATTAAGTTCTTCATTGGACTGCAGATCCAGCAGATGAAAGATGGAATCTTTATCACTTAGTCCAAATATGTCAAAGAGGTGTTGAAGACCTTTGGCATGGAAGATAGAAAACCATTTGGTACACCGATGGTGACTAGTTGCAAATTGTCAAAAGAGGATGATTCTGCACTAGTTGATGAGAAGGAATATCGATCAATGATTGGCAAGTTGCATTATGTAGTGCATAGAAGACCGGATATTGCACATGCAGTTGGCATTACTGCAAGGTTCCAGAAAAGTCCAAGAGAATCCCACTTGATTGCAGTCAAGCGGATTCTTAGGTATCTGAAGGGAACAGTTGACTATGGATTGTGGTACCCATGCAACAATGATTTCAATATGAAAGTATTCACTGATGCTGATTGGGTAGGTAATGTGGATGATTGGTAAAGCACAACCGGTGGTGCATTCTTTCTTGGTGGCAGATTGGTCTCATGGATGAGTAAAAAGTAGAGTTGTATCTCTCAGTCTACAGTGGGAGGGGAGTATATTGCAGCTTTCATGAACTGCACTCAGACAATTTAGATGAAGCATGTACTGGAAGGCTTCAAAATCCCTGTATCTGAACCGGTAAGTATATTTTGTGATAACACAAGTGCTATCAATATTTCAAAGAATCTGGTTTTACATTCTAGAACCAAGCACTTTGAGCTCAAGTATCATTTCTTAAGGGAAAAGGTTCAGAACAAAGAGATTGCACTGGAGCATGTGTCCAGTAAGGAGCAGTTAGCAGACATATTCACCAAGCCTCTTCCAGAGACTACATTTACACACTTAAGAGGTGAATTAGGGGTACGGCCCCTTCAAGAGGTGAACTAAAGGTATATTCTCCACATCAGTCATGTATTGCATAGTCAAATCTTTCTTCAGGATTGATGTGTTGAAGGATGCTACTCCTAAGGGGGAGTAGCATAATGGAACCGAGAAGCTTGTGCCTCCACTTTGGCATTGTTGTCAAAGGGGGAGAAGAAGTGAAGCGGAAAAGATATCTGCAGCAAATGGGGGAGAAGATGTGACGCGGAGAGGTATCCTTGTATATTGCCATCAATGCCAAAGGGGGAGATTGTTGGCATTATGTGAACCGGTATGAGGACATAATGATACTGTATGTTTTCATTGATGTCAATATGTGATATGAAGTGAACCGGCATATGTGATATGTGAGAAGAGAGAACCGACATATGTGTGAACCAGTATATATGCCGAAGTGAAGCGGTATATTTGTTCAAGGTGAACCGGCATGTAATTATGGGAACCGGCACATGGAAGCATTGTATGACTACCGGTTGGTAGGTAGTTCCCACTTGAGGATTTCCAGTTGGAGTACTTCAAGCCTGTGTGACTCAATCGGTGATCTTTGTGTGATGAGTTAACAGTATAATGGAGAACATATTGTGTTGCCATGTAAGCCCTGTGCGCATGAAGGATCTTGCATGAAGAAGACTATCCTTATCTACCTTGGGAATGTGTGAAGTTTGTTAAACGATGATAACGCGTGATGGGTTATCAGTCACCATGAAATCGGTGGATAATGGACGATGGAGAATGTATTGAGATCGAATAAAGATTGTTGCATTTAATACAATATGATTCAACGTTCAGGATTGAACCATTTGAATTTCTCAACCTAATAGGTTTAAGGTTTAGGGTTTTTGCTACCGACCTGTCTGTTTCCTATAAGGTCGATGCTGTGTTTCTTTCTAAAGTTGTTGGCAAAAGTTGTATGTGTGCATCCAAGGGAAGTGATACATGATTCTTGCCAGACCAAAGGAGAGAAGAGATACCTACAAAGTGAGTGTGTAGAAGGTGAAGAGGAGCCAAAATGGATCTGCATTAGCATTGAGTGTTGTTACCAGATCATTGTAATTCCTGTTGAATTTAACCACTTCAACAGTTGTGAAATCCCTTAATCGGGTAGCCTTAACCGACTTGATACAAATCCTCTAACAGGGTAACTCGAAGTTATTGAGTTCTGGGAAGCTATAGAGCTCTAGAGATCCTTTAGCTATTGAGTTCTTGAAATCCTCTAACAAGGTAACCCTAACCGGGTTTAACCCTTAACCAGGTATTGTAGCCATCCCTTAACCGGGTGATCCCTAACAGGATCGGTTCCTAACAGAACCTATTGTAATGTCTTTAACCGGACAAGGCTCCTAACAAAGCGGACTTCTAAAGAGTTCAAAAGAAGTTTGTGGGTATTCATCCCCACTGTGGTTTTTCCCAGCTGGGTTTCCACGTGAAAAATATGTGTGTCATGTGTGATGCTTTTATCTTGTGATGCTTTGTTATTACCTATTAAGCACATGATGGTTTTGTGTTTTATGCCTGTCTATAAAACATATTGAACTAACTATTGCGAAGATCTGATGATACTTTACCTATTCATACATGAGGGTGTAATGGTACTATAGTATTGAGCTAAGAGGAAAGCTTAGTGAGTAACCGGTTTATGATTGTTTTAGTTGTTCTAGGTCTTACCGATTGCACTCTATTTCAACTAGTGTCACTGCTTGCCAGTCACTTGGAGTATTTGCTGACAAACCGGTTTTGGACTATATTTTGTCTGTATTGATTCACCCCCCCTCTTAGTACCGGTTTGGTACTATTCGTTCATCATTGAGTTATCACATTGGAGATCGAATTGGGTTTATGTAAGAGGATTTAGTCCTCCGATATTGAGCTTAACCGGAACTATACTCAGGCATAGAGGATTTAGTCCTCCAATATTGAGCTTAACTGGAACTGTACTCAGGCATAGGAGATGCTATCTTTTGTAGTTCAACACTTCTCCTGATTATAGTCTATATTTCTATGTAGTTAGTGAGGCTTCTTTTCTGATGAGCAGTGCACTCTAGGCTATTGGACTTACTACAAGAGTAGGCCCCTCAATTGTAACTCACATACTTACTGCATAAGTATTATCTGACTGTGGGTAGGCTTCCCACCGTGGTTTCTCCCCTTTACTGGGTTTCCACGTATAAATCTTGGGGTCATGTGGATGGTATTTATTCTGTGATTATTGTTTATGCTTAATTGGTTTAACTGCTATTCTGGTATTAATGTTTTGGGTTCCGGTATTAAATTTTTAATTACTAATGGTTCCGGTAATTTGTGACAACTGATTCACCCCCCCCCCCCACTCTCAGTTGTCTTCCAATTATTTGAACTGTCTAACAAAAGCATGCATGATCAGAGGAAGAGTAACTATATCATTCGATGGTGAGCATAATACTGATAATGTTTATTATGTTGAAGGTTTAAGGCATAATCTCTTGAGTGTAGGACAGTTGGTGGATAAGGGATTTCAATTACAGTTCAAGGATGGAAAATGCAAAATCATTAACAGATTTGGTTTGGAGATTTCAACCAGTACACAGACTAAAGGTAACATCTTTCATTTGAACTTCGGTGAGAAAACATGTTTGATTGCCCAAATTGATGAGAGTTGGCTATGGCATAAGAGGTTGTGTTATGTGATCCTACTAGAATAAATGGTTTTTCGAGGTGATAGATATTTTATGCTAATCATTGATGACTATTCTAAAATGATATGGGTTACTTTTGTGAGGGAGAAATTTGAAGCCTTTGAAAAGTTTAAAATATTTAAAGATAAAGTTGAGAGAGAGACAGGGTTGAAGATTAAATGCTTAAGGTCAGATCAGGGTAGTGAATTCACATCCGGTGAATTTAACAGTTATTGTGAGAAGTATGGGATAAGGAGGTAGTTGTCTGCCCCCTGGACACCTCAATAGAATGGTGTTGTGGAAAGAAAGAACATAACTATCTTGGATGCAGCTAGAAATATGATGATGGAAGCCAATCTACCTCATATCTATTGGAGAGAAGTTGTGAGCACGGCGGTATACACATTCAACAGAGTTCATATCAAAAGAGACACTGATAAGACACCTTATGAGTTATGGTTTGGTCATACACCTTCAGTTAAGTATTTCAGAATCTTTGGTAGTAAATGCTATATTAAAAGAGATGACTCCATTGGAAAGTTTGATCCTAGATGTGATGAAGGGATATTTCTTGGTTATTCTAATGAAAGCAAAACATATATATGTTATAACAAAAGATTGCAGAGAATTTTGGAGAGTGCTAATGTCAAGGTGGATGAGTTGTACAAAGGTCAAATCAGAACTTATGAGAGAGAACCGGAAGTAGAGATGATTATAACTGAATTGGTAGCACCTGTACCGAAATATAATGTTGAACTAGTTACTTCGGTGGTATCAGAAAATTCCATAGTGGCTGAAGATCAGAGCAGGGAAACAGAAAGTCAGAAGACTCCTCGGTATGTAAGGTTAAATCATTCAGAAGATCAAATCATTGGAGACAAGAACAAAGGAGTAATGACAAGAAGAAGGTTGCCAACTGATGAGGCATGTTTAATTTCTCAAGTTGAACTGGCATCAGTTATTGAAGCTTGTAAAGATGAATGTTGGATGAAAGATATGGAAGAGGAATTAGATCATATTGAAAAGAACAACACATGGACTTTAGTTCCCTAGCCTAACAATAAGAATGTTATTGGAACTAAATGGGTTTTTAGGAATAAATAGAATGAGGATGGACAAGTTGTGAGGAATAAGGCTATATTGGTATGTAAAGGATATTCTCAAAAGGAAGGAATTGATTATGATGAGACTTTTTCTCTGGTAGCTAGGAATGAAGTTGTGAGATTATATCTTGCTTATGTTGCCCATAAAAAATAGAAGGTTTATCAGATGGATGTTAAATGTGCATTTTTTAATGGAGATCTTGAAGAGGAAGTTTTTATTGAGCAACCTAATGGTTTTTCACTTTCAGATGATAAAAATATTGTTTGCAGGTTAACGAAAACGTTATATGGATTGAAACAAGCCCCTAGAGCTTGGTATGTCAGATTGGACAAATATCTTGTGAAGCTTGGTTTCACTAAAGGTAATGTTGACAATAACTTATATTATAAGATCACTGATGATGACATATTGATTGTTGAAGTATTTTTTGATGATATCATTTTTTGAGGTGAGGATAAATTATGTATGGAATTCTCTGAAAATATGAAGAATGAATTTGAGATGTCTATGATTACGGAGATGAAATTTTTCTTAGGTTTGCAGATTACTCATAATGATCAAGGTATTTTCATCTGTCAAACTAAGTATGCTAGAGATTTTTTGAAGAAATTTGGTATGGAAAATTCTAAACCGGTTGGTACCCCTATGGTTACAAGTGAGAAATTAACAAAGAAAGATGTATTGGCTCTGATAAATCCTACAAGGTACAAATCTATGATTGGAGGTTTGTTATATTTGACTCAAACTAGACTAGATATAATGAACGTTGTTTGTATTGTATCAAGATATCAGAGTGATCCTAGACAGAATCATGAGTGTGCGGTGAAAAGGATTTTCAGGTATTTGCAAGGAACAACTAAGTATGGTTTGTGGTATCCTAAAGATGATGACTTTACACTATGTGCATATACAAATGTTGATTGGGTTGGAGATGTTGATGACTGGAAGAGCACATCCGGTGGAGCTTTCTTTCTTGGAAAGAAAATTGTTTCATGGATCAACAAGAAGCAATCATGTACTTCTTTATCTACTGTTGAATCTGAGTATGTTGTTGTTGATACTAACTATACACAAGTTTTACGGATGAAGCAAATGTTGAAGGATATAAGGATTGATTGCAATGAACCGGTAGTTATTTACTATGATAACTCTGCTGCTATTGATATATCAAAGAATCTCGTATTTCATTCTAAGACTAAGCACATTTCTATCAAATATAATTTTATGAAGGAGAAGTTGGAAGCAAATAAAGTCAGACTGGTTTATGTGAACACTAAAGAGAAGATTGCAGATATCTTCACTAAAATTTTACCTAACGAATCATTTGAGTACTTCAGAGACATATTGGGATTTTTGCCCCTCCGATAGAGACTTGAGTGATGTTGATTGGAATCTGTACGACATGCATTTATCAGTGCTATCATTCATTCCAGATTGATGTGTTGATGCTACTACTCAGGGGGAGTAGTCAATTCTGTGGTTCAGAGGTTTTATGATTTTTCTTTGATGTTTATATTAGATTTCTAGCATTGATGACAAAGGGGGAGAGATATATGTCAAAAACAGAGCTTTATAGTGATATCATTCTCAGGGGGAGTTTGGTTTTTGGTTCAGAACTTCATTGTCATATCATCTTGGAGATTTTGTTGGATGTCTTCCATTGGGGGAGACTTGTTTGGCATTTTCTTGGCACTTGGATGTTTTCACATCTAGTGTTGCCATCAATGCCAAAGGAGAAGATTGTTGGAAATTTGGAGGAATTGATTATGTGTTGCATTGATGTTTTGTCATTGATGTCAACACTAGTTGTTTTTTTTTCTACTGGCTTCCAGTAGAGTGGTTGGATTATGATATTGATCTGGAGACCATCTCCAGTATTCTCTGATTTGGTCTAGCTTGTGGTATTGGCTTGGATTGGTTATTCATGTGTTCTTGATGTGTATCACATTCACTTGGTTTGGGATTCGATGATCTACATGCTATCATTTGTTCTAGTAAGCCTTTTGGTCACCAGTAAGGGTTTTACCGGTAGCACTTTGATGAAGATCTTTTGATGAATCCGATAAGTGGTGTTGGTGCAGCTTCTAGAAGGTTATCAGGATTTTGATGGTTATCATGTTTGTGTTCCAGTTGATTGGTGGTATTTAATTTGGCTTATGGCAACATATATATACACACATATATATACATACACATATACATATACATATACAAATGCATATGCATACCCATACACATACACACACACACATACACATACACATACACATACACAAATGCACACACATATAAATATATATACATATATGTGTGTATGTAGTAGGAAAAGTCTAAGTCGTTGGCATCTTGACTCTTTACATTGAAAGTATGCCTTAGCACACATACACACACACACACACACACATTTATACACATATATATACACAAATACACACACATAAATATATATACATATATGTATATATGTGTATGCAGTAGGAAAAGTCTAAGTCGTTGGCATCTTTTCTCTTTACATTGAAAGTGTGCCTTAGCATAAACAATTGGCATGTTGACAATATGTCAATGACATGCATTGAGAGTGTGTATGTGTACATAAATGTAGGAAAAGCTTAAGTCATTGGCATGTTGATTCTTTATTTCAAAAGTGTGTTCCCCACATAAATGATTGATACATCGACTACAACATGTCAGTGACATACACAAAGCATGTGTATGTGTTCATACATGTAGGACAAGCTTAAATTGTTGACATGTTAACTCTTTAAATCAAAATTTTACCCCCACATAAGTAATTGGCACACTAACTATGACATATATATATATATATAGTGTACATAAATGTAGGAAAAGCTTAAGTCATTGGCATGTTGATTCTTTATTTCAAAAGTGTGTTCCCCACATAAATGATTGATACATCGACTACAACATGTCAGTGACATACACAAAGCATGTGTATGTGTTCATACATGTAGGACAAGCTTAAATTGTTGACATGTTAACTCTTTAAATCAAAATTTTACCCCCACATAAGTAATTGGCACACTATGACATATATATATATATATCTGTGTGTGTGTGTGTGTGTGTGTGTGTGTGTGTGTGTGTGTGTGTGTGTGTGTGTGTGTGTGTGTGTGTGAAAGAGAGGGTTCTTTCCATAGTGTGTTGGTTAAGTGGTTGCATTCTTGTTGTGCCCACCAAGGTTCAAACCCTCATTGCATCATTATGATCGCAAGGTTGTGCCTTCGTTGATTCAATGTGCTCACAAGTTTGAGCCGCAACTCTGTTAAATGGGGATGAGGTCCCTCGTTTATGACCTCATTGATTCATAGCTTCGAGTCAAAAGTATTTCACGTGGTACCAGAGGGTGTGTCATGCCAACATCATTGATCATGTTAAAAAGTTTACCCGACAATTTAAAAAAATGATGTGAAAGAATAAAATATGACTAAACTCCCTCCAACCAACACTCGCCCTTACCGCATAGACTCCTTTCATCGAAAATAAACCCCACGTAAACAATTAACATGTTGACTATGACATGTCAAAAGACTCACACTAAGCATAATTATGTGTATATATAATTATGATGTAGAAGACTTAAACATGACTAGGCTTCCTCCAACCATTAAGAAAAGAATCCTTTCCCCACTGTGGACGTTTAGCTGCTATCTTGGTAGGATACGTGGAATGATTCAAATTGATGAAGAATTTGGAGATATGTTACGTTGACATGCACAGCATGCCACAAAATCTTGTTGACTAAGCATGTGGATGTATTGGAGTTAAAAACGTATGGCTGACAAGGCTAATAATGCATGAGATCAAGGTGATTAAGATGGATTAAAGGTCTTTATAGTCTAGTCAAAAATATAATATAAACTAAGTAAATATCTGCCTTTGTTTCACTTTCACACAACATGTCTCGTCACTCCCACCTATAACAAATTCTTTTGACAAAGTGTTCATATCCTAGATAAAAAAAAACAAGCTTTTCATGCCTCGAAAAAATAGTAAAATCCAATATTGATAGCAAGCATAATGTCAACTTTAGAGGAGAAGAATAATAATTGTTTACGAGTATCTACAACACAAAAAGCATTTTTTTAATCAATATCTAAATCACATAATATAAAGATAAATCTCACATCATTTTCTATGTGACAATCAATTATGTCAGTGATTGGAAAAGTTGTAGAGAAAGAGAGATTTTCCTAATAGAGATGTTAGTGTTGCAAATTGTCTCAACTTACTTTATAACCTATTCACATACACGCATGCTTCATTTCATTTTCTATATTAAATCTATCAAGTATATTGTGTCTTTTGTCAACATTAGATTTGTTTGATGTTGCTTGTTTCCCCCTCATTAGCCACAAGGTGATGTGGGATAGTTAACTTATTCTTTCATCAATATTTTTCCAACTCATCTAATGTAACATCACAAACTTGATTCACAAGGAAATTTGGCTTAAGTCAACTTAAAAGCTATACTTGTAGTGGACAAACCTATCATTATAAGGCCCAAGAGATTCCTATTGGAAAGTAGTTGTGTGCCACACACAAGGAAGAATCCGTATGTACTTTTAATATTATTCATTATATGGGCCACTAACTACTTGATCCTTAAGTTCCTAGTGCTCCATTCATGCTAAAAGTATTGCACACACAGACATCATCATCATCTTCAACCCCACTTCATAATGGCCAAAAGTCACCACCTACATCATATAACTGTGGTCCCCTTGCTGTTTTTGCTAGAAATGGTCGAACCCATGACCCCCCCTTACACTTGGCACAAATAGGCCTATGGACTTCTGTAGTTCCACACATATCTCATGCCCCATGGCCCCATGGCCCCATGGTCTCTGGCTTTTTCCAAGGGCCAAAAGGAGCTATCACTCTTTAAGTCTCGGTCCAGGGTTTTCATATATAGGAATGTCAACTTGAATAAATCCATGTTTAAATTACTTTAAAAGATTGGAGATTCTTTCTAATATTTTTATATGCATGTTTACATCATAATTAAGGTTTTGGAATAAAGTTTGAAAAGTAATATTGAGATTAAAATTTTTAATTAAGGTTTTTGGGAAAAAAAAGTTTGAAAAGTAATATTGAGATTAGTATTTAAGTAATCCATATTTGATCTTATCCTTTAGTTGTTTATAAAGTTTAAAATGAGTCTATTCATAAGTTAACAATATTATTACAAGTCTTTAATTTATATTATCTTTTTAATATTTTTCTGATTTAATTTATTTAAAATTAAATCTATTTTTTAAAGTTATAAGAAATAAAATGAAAATGCAATTATAATAAATGTGAGGGTATTTACTTTTATAATTAATTTTTCCTTCAGTGTTTGATCTTATAGAATATCTCTTCTCATATTACAAAAAAAAAATATTTTCAAATCTAAATTTTATTTGCTATGTATATTATTTTTGTTACTATTAATATTCATTTTTTAATAGAGAATTTAGATTTGATATTCAATTAAAACAAAGTTATAATTAAAATATAATAATCAATTAATGAAAATTGATGAGATTGTTATAATATAATATTAAAATATACATATTTTAAATAAATTTAGAATGACTAAATAATAAATGTAAAGAATTGGGTTCTTCTCATAGTGTGTTGGTTAAGTGGTGGAGTTCTTTTTGTGACCACCAAGGTTCAAACCCCCATTGGCCATTGTGATCACAGGCTTGTGCCTTCGCTGATCTATTGTGCTTGTGCATTTGAGCCTCAACTTTGTTAAATGGGGATGAGGTTCCCCAATTTGTGACCTCAACAATTCATAGCTTTGGGTCAAAAGTGTTTCACATGGTACCAAAGGGCATGTCGTGCCAAGGTCACCGGTCACATTAAAAAGTTTACCCGATACTTTCTCTCTATTAAAAAATAAATGTAAGGAACTAATTGTAGCTTTATGAGATTAGATTACTAATAGAGTATCAATAAATATTTTAAATAAAATTGATAATGACACTTAGCTCAAAATTCAATAAAGATAATATTGTGTTAGGTATCAAGAATTAATTTGTTGATTTATTAGAGTCTCTTATGATGATAGACACATTTATGAATTTGTAAACCTTATATTTGATATTTTGATTCACTTTTGTAATTTAAGAACTAGTTTGAACTACAAGTAAAAATTTAAATATACCCATGGTCCTCTAAAAAAGGGCCCAATTTGGAACCTCATAACGGTCACATAATTTGGGTGGGGACCTAAATCCCATGTCAGCTTGTGTCAAAAATTCAAAAAAAAATTCAAAAAGCAAGTATAAAAGGAGGTCTACCCCTCTCATTTAGACCTAATGAATTGAAATCAAGATCTATACTCTAGCAAATTCAAGTGAGCAAGCAATCAGTCTTTCATCAAGCATTGGAGCATAAGCGAAGTCAAGTTTCAAACATTGAAGATGACATCCACGATCTATGTTTTATGAGGACAAGATACATGAAACTTAAATTCCTTTGTGAAGGTCAAACAAAACTTCATTGAGGTACATCATTAGTGTTTCAACCATTTTCAACCTTTCTCTGAAAAGGAAAGCATTTTACAACAGTATTTCATTTACATTTATCAATTAAATTTCATGGTTAATTCCAAAACCGCGGTTTGACCTAAGGTAAACCCCTATTCACAACATATTTCTCTTTATTTCTATGTGTGGGAACGGGTATGGAGTTGTACTCAAGAGGATCAACAAAGTTCACAGTGACGAACAGGTTCAACTTTCGATGGTGGAAAATTCGAAGGACCATTGTGAATTGATACTACATGGTCGCAGAAAACCAGATCAAACTTCTGAGAATAAATTTCAAACAACTTATTTTTCCTAGATCTAGGTCAGTGGCTCTTCTAGACACCTAAAAATGGTCAACGCTTGCGGGATCATACTTTAACATTTGTGCATTGCCTCATTTTAGGTTTTTGCATCGCATTAACATTTCTCCTATGTCACGCACTTGGTTTTTATCATTTGCGAGCATTGAGTCCTTCTTCTGCATTCTTCATTCGTCTCGCTCTCGAATTGGGTCTTGTCGATAACAATCTTTAATCATGATTTTGGTCGATCTTGTCAATCTCTTATCAACTTGTCAATCTCGTCGTTTTACGATCGATTTGACATCGATCGTCATCCTTTTCAATCATGTCAATTTGGTCAATTTGTCATTGATTTTTGTCAACCAATCTCAATCAAATCATTTATCAATCAAATCATTTATCAATCCAAAATCATGATCGAATCGATATCAATTATCCTTTGTCAAGACCTAATTGTCGTCTTTGCATTTCTAATTCATCTTCCAAGGTTTTATGGTTTATTCATTTAATCTTGTTTGGCATTTTTCCCTCTAGGTTAAATAATTTATTTATTTATCCTAGGTCTTCTTGTCACAATTAAATGTTTATTTAATTGGCTAATTAATTTCCTCCTATTTTTGTAAATTAATTAATGAATGAGAAATTATTAATTAATTTACCTAATTTGCATCAATTTCCTAATTTCCAAGTCATCATTTCTAACTTAATTTTCTAATTTCTCCTAAATTCCTAAATGTCTATTTCTATTTCAAATTCATGTCATAAATCCTTACATAGCAATTTGTCATAAATTGTCATAAATTGTCATAAATCCTTGCATAGCAATTTGTCATACACATGTCATAATTTTGCTATTCTTGATTTGAATTTCTATTCGAATCAATTTCATGCTAATCTTGTCTTTTTCTCCAATTTCTCTATAAATTGGATGAATTTCTTCACTCAAATCCCTGGATCCTTGATTCTTAATCCCCTAATCAGACTATTGAATTTCTAATCACTTTGTCAAATCACGCTTCGAGTATTCTTGTGTCAATGCCAATCTTGCTTTCTCAATTAGGTTTATGCACTTGAAGGTGAGATCTACAACAAAACTATTTGGAGAAGAAACAAGGACAATGGAGCCGCATGAAGGAGCATTCAAATCATACCTTTGGTTTGCTTAATTTTTAGCTTTGAATGTTTTTATTTCATGTCTCTATTGAGTGTTGTTTAGGATAGATCATTGCAATTGTGCATTTGTGATTGAGCTAGTATGTTTATCTTGTTTTGTGATGATCTCCTATTTCCTAACGTACAGCTCTATGGCACATTCGTAGCTTATCGTTTATGTCAAAACACTTCAATAATCACCTATTTTGCCCTAATCATCAACAATCAAATTCAATTCAATCTAGCAAGGAGAAAGGCCTTACCTAAAGAGCCTATAATCTGATCAGAATCTTAGTATTTTTAGGATAGATCTCTAAGATTCCTTCTCCTTACAAATGTGGTGATTAATTAGGTCACTTAGTGGTTTTATTATCTTAATTTAACCCTAACCCTAATTTTTTTCACTAATTACATTTTGGTGAACTTGACTTCTTGCACCCTAATTTCTGATTTGTGATCTCGGATATGATTTGCATGCATTTTCAAATTAAAATTTGTACTGATAATTTTTATTTTCAATTAAAATACGTAAATTTAGAGGTTAAATTCACAAAAACCCTAATTTATAATTCTAAAATTAAACTTGTGGGTTACATAATTTTGATTTATTGTCTCAAATCTGATTGTTTATGCATTTTAAAATTCAAATTTGCACTCATAGATCTCATATTCAAATTAATTACAGAAATTTAGAGGTTAAATTCACAAAACCCTAAATTATAATTCTAAAATTAACTTGTTGGTTGCATAGTTTTTCAAGTTTATTTTCAGATTTGATTATTATGGCATGTTATGCATTGATTTAGAGGCATCTATAATTCAAAATAAATATTCAAATTCCTTAATTAATTGGTTAATCAATCATTGTTACAACAAATTGCATTTCTTTTATCATAATTTTTAATTTTTGCATTCAAATTTCTCTCCTTTGTGCATGAGTTTTGTTACCATTCATCCTACATACAATATTCCTATGAGAAGAAGTTTTAGAATTAAGTCTTTCCAAGGTTTACCTACTAAGGATATGGAGCCTAATTTAAATAACTTATTTCATGAGAATGTTGGTGCTTCCTTTAACCCAACAAATTATATCATTTATCCTCATTCTCCTCATAATTCTCATGATGTGGTTGAATCACTAGCTAGGGTTATTGTTGACCAATTGGAGAAGATTGACAATGAATTTGAAAATCTTCAACAATGGATGAGTCAACAATACCCAAAAAGTGAGGCAATCCCATTGATTGAGGGATTAAAAAGAATGGTGCAACGTGATAAAATTGATGTTGATCTGTTGCGCAGCCTTGCTCATATTTTTTACACTAATGCCATGCCAATAAAAAGTTGTGTTGAATCCCTTGGTTACTCTCAACCCACTGATCAATTCAACCATGCTAAATTACTATGCCTACATCCTCATCTAGTCTACCTAAATTTACATATTTCATAATGACTACTTCCACACAAAATATTAATCCCACACATGTTAGTCAGGGGAGAAATCCTATTAATCAATATTCTTATATCCCTCCTTTCGTGAGTCTTCCATTTGTATCTCAATCATCTCCCATACCAACATATCATTATGTTCCACCCCCTTATTCTCAATTTCCACTGACATACAACAATATTACCCCTCCATCACAATCCAATATGTCCAATTCTGATCATTCTACTGAAGAAACCATTAACAATTTGGCCCAAATTGTTACATCCAAGTTACAATATCAATTATCTTCCATCACTCAATCCAAGTTTAATGTGCCCACACTTGATGTAGCAAGCCCATTATCCGATGACATTGTCTATGATGTCCCTCCTAAGCATATGGAAGTCCCTCACTTGGAGTTTTACAATAGAAAAGGTAACCCCTTGACTCATGTGCAAACATTTCAAACTTTTTGTAGTGATTTTGCTCATGACCAAAGACTTATCGCTAAATTGTTTACTAGAACCCATAGGGATAAATCTTTGCAATGGTATTGTTATTTGTCTCTTTATTCTATCACTTGTTCTCAACAATTGGCTAATACTTTTATTCAACAATTTCAAAATAATATTGGTCCTAAGATTACTTTGACTGATTTGATTGATTGTAAGCAAGGCGTTAAAAAAAAGAGATTTATTTTATTGGCAGATATAAACATTTGTATTGTCAAATTTCTTATCTTATGCCTAATCCTGATGTTCAAAGAATTTTTATTGCCAATTTACAAAAAGCCATTAGAAATAAGCTTCTATTTTATGAGTTTACTTCCTTTACATAATTGTGTGTAGTGCTTTATAATTATCAGCTTCAAGTAAGTTAATTTGAATCATCTCCTTCAATGGCTTCGGTTGATAATAATGAGAATGCTCAACAATATTTTGTGAAGTTTAAACCTAACAAAGGATACATCAAGATAAATGACAACATCAATACTCAAGTGGTAGCCACGACATCAGGTGTGACCCCTTTATCCAAATACTTTAGAAAAGAATTAACTCATCTTTCTAAGTCTTTTCATAGTATAATGTTGAGGTTAATAAATGATAATGTGTTGAAACTTCCTCCCATTGTGCTCCCATTAGACCAATTGACTCTTCTAAACCATTGTCACTCTATCATGATCTCAAAGCTTTTTGTCAATATCACCATCAACCTAGCCATGATACTAAGAAGTGTTATACTTTGAGGAGTAAGATTCAAGACTTCATTGATAATAATACTATATTTGTAGCTGGTGTAAATGATAAAGGAAATAAATCTGTAGCTCCTCCTAATCAAAATCTCCAAATCTTCACCAATCATTTTTCTTCTCGCACTACTAATGTTGTTGAGTCAAAATCTCTTGCCTTTTCTCTCGATGACCTTGGTGTAGAATCTAGTAATTTTGTGAATCTTGTTGACAAACCTACACCTCCTTAGGGCCTATGCATTACCTTTGATCCTAATGAGACTACTGTTGCACTTGATGGCCCACTATATATCACTGTGATGATCAAAGACAAACTCTCACAAAAAGTGCTCATTGATCCAATGTGTATCATAAATGTGATCACTAAAGAATATATTTATATTTTACAATTGCATCAAGTAACATGATAAATCTGATGTTATGGTCAAGGTGTATAATGGTTTCTCTTGCCCTTCTATTGGTTCTAATACCCTTCTTGTTGAGATTGGTAGTGTTTAAAATGTGATTTTTGTTATAAATCCTACATCATTTCAATTTTGTGTGAATTTGGCACATCTTTGGCTCTCTTCCATGAAAGCTATCCCTTCTACAATCCATAAATGTTTAAAATTCCCTCATGATGTCACTATCATAACAATTAATCACAACCTTTACCAACCCACAATGAAGCATGGAAATTTCACTCTTGATTACTTTTGATCTAAACAATCTGCCTCTTAAGCCTCAAAGTGATGCCCTTTTTTTTTAACCTATCAAAAGTGGAAAAAATGAGATGATCATATCTTTGAGTAAGCCTAGAGACCCTAGACCTATTCCTCCTCCTCATGATGGACTTGTTATCCTTCCTACACCTTCAATTCCTCCCATATATGCCACAGTCTTACCTCCTACATCTTACAAAGGAAAGCGCTTGGCATCTTCTATGTCCCAACCTAACATGGCTTCCTTTGTTCCTCCTCCTTTAAAGGGAGAAAAAAGATGCCTATGCCCATTGATCCTAAAACTTCACAACCTTTGACTAAAACTAAAAGGAATTGTTGTGTGAGATAATGTCAATGAAGATGTTGTGATAAGGCTCGTGAAATTTCTTCCCAAACCATTTCCCCCTTGAAGACATCAAATGTTGATTTGATCCCATTTGTCCAACCTTCGCCTAAGCCTAGGGAGGAAGTTCAACCTAAATCACCAAGATTAAAAATACTTAAGAAAAATGATGATTCATGCTCTTTTCGTGTTAGAGATCCTATTTTTATTAATCTAGATGATGAAATGGTTGATGATGTTTTTCATAAATTTTTTGATTATGATGATTATGATGATTATGATGATATGTATGAGCTTGTTGATGTTAATAATGATCCATCTTCATAGTTTTCAAAAGCATTTACCCTAGATCCTAGTGAAAAACAAAGTGACTCATCATTAGAGCATGGTCCTTGTTTGGAACTTGCAATAGCTCCATCTATCGTGCTCGAAGTGGATCCTCTTGCATCTTGTCCACCTTCCCAAAACAATGTTCAACAAGATTGGGAGGCAAATGATTTGATTGATTAGCTTCATTTGTGTTGTAGATCCTCTCTTATCTATTTTCTTATTTGTAATGTGTTTCCCCCATGATGTGTTTTTGTGTTATGTTACATTCTCTTTGGATAACCCTTTTTACTCCATTGGTACAAGGTAATAAAGAGGTCAAATCTGTTGTGACATTTTTCTATTTGTATCTCAGTTCTTTTATATTTTGTCCCTTGTGTTGTCTACTTCGGGAAGATGCAAAGCATTGAGATCTCTTTTCGTCTCTTCCATGCTGACTCAAAATACACATGTGTGCTTCTTCCATTGTGCTTGTAGTTCCACTACCTTTGGACAATGAGGTCAATTCAATACAAATATTCATTATATGCATTAATCATCATAAGAGCATACTGACCCCAAAGTTAGTGGATCCCTTATGTGCTCTTTAATGTTTTGTGATCATTATCTTTTGCTTTGTCCTTTCTTGAGGGCATCTCATTGTGGTAATGTGCTTGTCTTTTGGATGCATGTTACCTTATAGAAATTGCTCTCGGTAAGGTGTATGCTGAAGAGGATAAAATCGTGCAAGGTGAGATCAGATGATTAGTATGCAAACAAACTATTCAAACACATTAAAAACATGAAACATTAACAAACCATATAAAAACATAAACACAATGTTTATACTTTGCAAGCTTATACTTTCTCCCTCAGATTGAGCTTGGTGAAGTGAAGGCGCCCCTTGATTATGCTCCACTTGATATGCTCCTTTGAGTGATTTGAATGTGGTGGCTCTCCAATATTGTTCACAAATGGGATGTGATGGATTAAGGATTAAAGGATGGAATGGCTAAGTATGGATGAGTGCTAATTTTGGCATGGTAAGGGTATAAGGATGATTTCTTGGGCACAAACTAGCAGCATGGATTTATTAAACTTGGAGATGATATATGAGGGGATGGAGTCCTCAATTTATAGGGAGAGAGGAGTAGAAATGGAGGACTAGGATTGACCTAAGATGGAGGGTCGGGATTCCTTGTGAGCCCACACAAGGCCCAAGAGGAGGTGACAAGACAAGAGTGGAGACGAAGAGATATGCCTTAAAGGCATTTCTTGTCTCCATACTCCTCAAGGTTCAATTGGAAGACTTCCCAATGTGCCTAGGGAAGAACAAGGAATAAGATATTCCTTGAGGGATAGAGATGAAGAATTAAAAATTCTTCAAAAAAGGATATTCATGGGGATTGGAGGAATAAGGAGGAATTAAAAATTCCTTGGAGGATGGAATGTCTAGAGGAATGTGAGACTTTGAAAATCTCACATTCACCTAGGAAAAGAGCATTTAAGGAGGGTGGTTGGATGGAAGGGACAAGGAGTTGACTTTGTGGCTAATCATGATGATTAGCCACTAGCAACTCATTAGGAGAGGGATTAGAAGAATGATTAGGTGGGATTAGGGTAGATAAGATTTGTAGGAGGATTTGACTAGTAGAGAGAATGAGTGGAGGGAATTAAAAATTAGAATAATAATGCTAAGTGAGTTTAGAGAGTTTCTAGAAAAATTCATTAGGTTAATGATGGATTAGGAAAAAGGTGATTTGTAGGAATCACTTAGGTTAACTAATTAATTGAAATTAGTTAAGAGGAGGAATTTGAGGAGACTTAATATTAAGGATTTTTAGAACAATAAAAATGGATTGTTTTATTAAATAAATCAATCAACAGACTATAGTGGCAATATTAATTATAATTAATTAATATTGAGGAGAAATTAAAAATTGGCACAACTAATAAATTAATTATGTCAGGAATTTAAAATAATTAAAATAATAATTTTTAAGTGTCTACATTTTGCCCCTCTTTTACGCAGCGACAAATTTGGCGGTGGGTAAAAGATAGAAGAAAAAGAAATAGATGCCCCAGTGTAAAGCGTTGGAGGTGTATGCCCCCTCGACAATTTTGTCGAAAAAAATTGACAAAAATTTTTGAAATGAGGAAGAAAGAATTTGAGTGGAGGAGATAAGTCAAAGAGAAAGAGGAAGCAGATGTAGAAAAACTAGAAGAGAAAATAGAAGAAGAGAGACTGTGGAGGGAATGGGCCCTCGAGGGGGCCCATATAAGCCACAAAGGGCCCAATGAGGAGTCATTGTTACACACAAGCCTTGGAGCCAATAAGAGGCTAGAAGGAGAGAAGGATAGATAGATCACATTCCCACACGTGAGCATCGCGCGGGGAGGATCCGACAGTATGACAGACCCACCGACTATGGACCACCGATATGTAGGACTATCCTCCTTTGTGGATTTTTAGGTTTAGGGTAGAATGGGGGCTTAGTTTAGGGCCAAGGTTTGGCAAGGTGCACACGCTGATCATCGTTTCAACGTGCACACCTATGGGGTAGCGCTAGCGAGTAGCGTGAGCGCTTGCAGGTAATAGGCGGGTAGAAAAGGTTTTTTTGGGGGAAGGTGGTGTTTCCGCACCCGCTTGCATTGTTGCATGGGCACTCGCGTTGAAGGAGGTTGTAGGTAGGGGGAGGGATAGGCTAGGTTTTTTGTTAGTGTGTGCGCCTGCAGAATAGTGTGTGCACCACGGTTTTGGTGCAAGCGCAGAGTAAATCAGTGCATGTGCTGGGGAGAGAAGAGGTTAGAGATAGGTTTAGAATTTATGGGATAGGTTGATCGTATGGCTAGACCCGGGGGGTAGAATAGGACTTGAAAATACGAAAATAATGAATTGGTTTGTTGGATACAGGCTAAGTTGGGGCCGTTGACTTTGAGGGAGCATTGGCCCACTACATGAGTTTATATTGAGAGTTGCGGTCGGATGAGTTGGAGGTGTTAGCTTCTCTAGGGTTGCATTTGGTGGGCAGGTGGCTGAGGATACGAGCTCATACTGTGATGATGATGACATTAGTTGAGAGGTGGGATAGCAAGTATAACACCTTCCATCTTCCTACTGGCGAGGCGATAGTGACTCTTCTAGATGTATGGAGGATCTTGAATATCCTCATTCGTGGTGTCATCCCAGAGTACCATTTGGATGCTGCAGATTTTTATCTTCAGGAGGTTTGCGAGTATGAGACCCCACTGATGCTAGACAGGAGTAGGATGCACTTGGGTAGGGTGATGGGTATTCGGTGTATTCCTCGTGTGGTACTGGTGATTTGTGGATTTTTGAGTGGATGGAATATACCTGATCTTGGAGGGCATGGGTTTCCTGTTGGATGGAGCAGGTATCTTTATTTCATGGTTCATGATGGCATGCAGTATTACTGGGGAGCCGCGATGTTGGCACAGTTATATCATGATATGCATCTGGTGGTGTATAGGGAGTATTCTAGCTTGTCTGCGGGAGTGACACTTCTCCATATCTGGGCTTGGGAGCATATTGTGGTTACTCAGCCACTAGATGTACAGGACAGGCGGGACCGTCAGCCATATGTAGATAGGTACAGGGGGCTGCTACATTACACTCAAATAGGGTCCATATGGTTTTGGCGCCAGATTCTTGATGAGCTTATGTAGTTTACATGGCGGCCATTTTTGGGGTGTGAGAGATGGAGGGGGGATTGGCAGCTAGACTGGGCTGGAGTGGAGATGTGGATATTCAGCAGGTCGGTATACATTATGGAGTATTATGCACCCTATAGAGTGGTGAGATAGCTTGGGCAAGTTCATGATATAGTGGGGGATATCCCATTATATCCTTGGATTACACAAGAGGTGACATTTTGGGGCCTGATAGCGAGTCCATCGGAGGGCAAGACCAGTTTTGAGACAGTGTCTCATTTGGTCTAGGATGAGCGGATGGGGGCAGGTGAGGATCCAGGGATGACAAGAGGATATAGGAGTTGGTAGGAGGGGCACTTTCCAGTACGTCTTACCATTCCTAGGGTTTTGGAGGAGGATGAGCTGCAGTTAGCCATAGATTAGGTAGTCGGGGGGAGGATGATGGGCTAGGTGAGAGAGTTGTGATTGGTGCAGGGCGTGGTGCTGGCGGACAACAGAGGAGGGTTAGGGTTGTATGGAGGGAACTAGAGGAGGGAGAGGGAGAGGGAGGATCAGTACCAGCATGAGAGGTTGTAGAGGGAGTGGTTGGTGGGGGAGAGGATGTTGTACCCATGGATAATCCTAAGGCACAGGTGGAGGGGAGGGTAGGAGTATCACAAGTTGATCTTGACAGAGTGCAGCAGGAGAGAGATATGACTCGGGCGAGGATCCACTCCCTTGAGGATGAGTAACAGATAGAGAGAGCTGGGAGGGAGAGTTTGGAGGGAGAGGTGGAGCGGTTGCAGTGGGAGATAGCAGTTCTAATGGAGAGCCTCCATACAACAAGGACATAGGTGGATGCTTTAAGGGAGGAGTCTGAGCGGATGTTAGAGGAGGCATGGATAGGGATGACTATAGAGTCCCTATGGGATGTTCTCCATTAGCAGGATGATGAGCTAGGGGAGCTACGGGGCAAAGTGCAGAGGGCAGAGGCATATGTGATACGACTGCGAGGGGAGAGGGATGCAACCCGTCAGATGTTGGTTCCTGCGGGGCTTGGGCAGATGTACTCTGATATGATGTAGCAGCGGGATAGGGTGAAGAGGGTAGTTCAGGAGGTAGGGTACTATAGGGGACTATACCATGGAGCAGTACCTATAGTGCAACGAGTAACCTTGTACACTGAGAGTGTGCGATCCCATAGGACATAGAGTCAGCGGCCCACACAGAGCTAGCAGACAAGTGGATCGATGGGTTTTAGGCCACCGAGAGGAGGGGGAGCAGGAGGATCAGGTGGAGGAGGTATAGAGGAGGGGGGTGGAGAGATAGGAGGGGATAGCTAGCTCCATTTTGGCTTGTGTATCATATTTTGACCCTTCGAGGTGATCATTGTATTATGACAGACATATTCATCTTTTTGAGCTTATATGCATATATATGATTTGTGGTGCTGGATGATGTGTGTACTTTATTATGATTGATTCTATTTATTTTCTTGTGATATGATGTATGAATGGTAATTATGGATATGTTGTGCTGACCTATTTGTGATGCAATGTGGATGCTTATATATGTATGCTTATGATATACTATTGACATGTTAATGGATGCAAGATGAGTGATCATTCTTTTTTATGTGTATATATGCTGCATATGCAAATGTATGATGGATGTGTAGATGTAAATGATTTATGATGAATGAATAATTAGCGTAGGTGCAATCTATAAGAGGAATGAATGTAATGTCATTTATATAGATATTTCAATGTAAGTCACCAATGGTATGCAAATGGTGTGATCTAAATGAGTGAGTAATGTAATGTAATCTACATGGATGAATTGATGACGTCTATTATAAATGGATAAATGATGTATGCAATGAGATCTAAGTGCAACCTATGTGGTAAATGTTTGTGAAAAAATGACAATCTAAATGAGTAGTGTAATGAAATGTACAAGTAATGCAACCTAAATAAAATCTATATGAATAATGCCACCTACATGGGTAAAGTGAATGAATAATGCAAAGAGGGAATATGTCGATAGTAATACAATGATCTTATATAGAAAATTGAAGAATATGGAATAGAAGGGGGGGGTTAATTGAGGACTCCATGGGATTATTAGATTTGGGACTTTATGGAATGATGGTGAGAGTTGTGCACAAAAAACGTGGAGAGACAACCTAGTTTGATATTGCCCTCAGTAACCTGCACCACTAATTATAGGAATCAGGATGCCATGAGAAACCCACGGCGTGGACTGACTCACAGTCAAACGGGAATTCCTTACACACAACTATGCAAGTGTTGAGAAACACTAATAAAAAGTTGTGGGTACGTACAAGGAAACCCTCAAACACACTAATACCTCTTGTACACGAGAGGGTAAGTGTTGATAAACCCTAGTACTAGGTCACCAATTTATACAAGAGGGATCCAAAACATGCCATGCTATGAAAATATGCCCCAGTATGCACCTATTGTAAACATACCTGGATATGGAAAATCTAGGCAGTCGTAGCGAAAAAGATGCAAGTCTAAATGAAAAATCCAAGAAATCAAACAATTCATTCACTCATGACCAACTAACACCTCTTGCCAAGAGTAGGATTAGGGTGGAGGATTAAGTTGTCAGGTGAGGGAAGGATTCATCCCTAGGGAAAACGACAAAGCGGGTGGACTTTTGGATTAGGGAAGTGTTCATATGGCTTTGAAGATTAACTTGTGGACTTAGGACTATTCTCAAGACTTCAAGAAGCTCACACAGAGGCACACAAGCTCAGTTTGATGGGACATTCTTTATTCATGATTTAGGTGAAGACTCATCATCATATGCATGATTTATTTGGAGGTGGAAGGGTAGTAATGTTGTGATGGGAAGATTGGATAGTGAGGGTGGTGGAAAACCGACCTGATAGACAATGGATTCAGTTTATTTACCTTGGCGCCTGCATGGAGGTTTTCATCAAGGTACTTGTCCATAGCGCCACAAAGTTGTTTTCACTGATGCCCGAATTGAATTTTTTTTTTTTCACAATTAATGACTTTTTGAGGACTAGGCATAGAATCTTTTTAGGTGCATGATATTCATTGGATCGTCCAAAGGATCTCCTTCAAGAGTATCCAGCTGATAGGCCCCTGATCCATATTTTGTTGTGATTACATATGGTCCAAGCCAATTAGGCTCTAACTTGCCTTTTTCTCTTTCTTGAAGGTTTTTTTGATTCTCCATGAGGACAAGATCACCAATTTCAAATTCCCGGATTCTGACTTTCTTGTGGTAACTCATGCATAGACGATTCTGATATACCCAGAGATGGTTCAAGGCCTTGATGTGCCTTTCATCTAACAATTCTAGCTCTTGTAGTCGGGCAATTCTGTATTGTTCATCTGGTAGGATATTTTCCAGTGATACCCTTAGAGAGAGGATCTCAATCTCAAGGGGGAGGATGGCTTCAGAGCCAAAGACAAGGGAATAGGGAGTGGTGCCTATGGGTGTGTGGATGGAAGTGCGGTAGGCCCACAAAGTAGGATGGAGTTGGAGGTGCCAATCAGGGCCAGCTTTATTGATAATCTTTTTTGAGGATTTTGATTAGAGTTTTGTTAGAAGCCTCAACTTGACCATTACCTTGGGGGTAATACGGGGTGGAGAAGCGATGTTGGATGTCAAATTTTTGGCAGAGTTCTTTGACATCCTAGTTTTTAAATTGTCTTCCATTATTTGTAATGATAACTTTTGGGATGCCATATCGACAGATCAAGTAGTTCAGGATGAATTTGGATATCTACTTACCAGTGGTAAAAGTAAGAGGGATAGCCTCTACCCACTTGGTGAAATACTAGTTGGCAGTGATAATGAATTTATGTTCGTTGGAGGATGAAGGGTGGATTTTCCCAATGAGATCAAGCCCCCACTGTGAGAAGGGCTAGGGTGTAATGAACGACTACAATTCTTGTGATGGCGCATGGATCTTTTCGCCATGTTGCTGGCAAGGGATGCATTTCTTCACATAGTTATATGCATCTACTTCCATTTTAAGCCAATAATATTTTATTCTCAAAAGTTGTTTAGCCAAGGTGAGCCCACTTGAGTGTGCCCCACAGATGCCTTTGTGCACTTCACATAGTGCCCATTTTGTCTCTTGTTTATCTAAACACCTTAGGAGGGAACCATCAAATTGCCTTTTGAATAGGGTGTCTCCAAGGATGGTGTAACGAGCACATTGGCGAATGAAGGTTTGTTGTTGGGTTTTTGTAAGGTGTGGGGGAATGGTGTTGTCTTTTAGGAAAGCGAAGGTTTCTTCGTACCAAGGGGACTCGAGGCCAACAAGTACACACACCATTTCGGACTCTGGTAGATCGTATGTCGATATGAATAGTTTCTCGACCAAGAACTCACACTTTTGACTATGTGTTGGCATCTGAAGGAGGGAGCCAATGGTGGCCATTGCATTTGCAGCCCTATTGTTTGTTCACAGCACTTGATCAAACTTGATCATTGTGAAGTGTTGCTTAAGATCTTAAACCATGCTACAATAGGGGATAAGTTTGTCATCTTTTGTTTGGTATTCATCATTGACTTGTTTTATGACAAGTTGGGAATCACCATAGACCTGTAATTCTCTTATCTTCCACTAGATAGCCAAGTGTTTTCCTGTAATGAGTGCCTCATATTATGCGATGTTGTTGGTACATGCAAAAGCTATCTTGTATGACTTTGGGATGCAATCTCCTTTAGGTGTGATGAGTAGTATTCCTGCCCCCGGTCCATTTTGGGTGCAAGAGCCATCAAAGTATAACTGCCATGTGGACGATGTGGTGACAGTCATAATGAATTCATCTGGTAGTTCTGTAAGAATAGGATAGTCACTTGGAAGTGGAGCATCAACCAACTAGTCTGTGACAACTTGTCCCTTGATTGCTTTTTTGTCTACATATTCAATGTCAAACTTGCTTAACAACATGACCCATTTAGCGGTTCTGCCAATGAGGGCAACTTTTGATAAGAGATATTTAAGAGGGCCAATCTTAGCAATCATCTTTGTTTTGTTGTTCAACATATAGTGTTAGAGTTTTTGTGTAGTAAATACCAATGCCAGGCATGCTCTTTCAATGGGGGTATAATTGAGTTCATACCCCACTAGTGTCCGACTGATGTAATATATGGCATGTTCCTTCCCTTGATCATCTATTTGTGCCAATAATGCCCCCAATGCCACTGTGGTAGCACATATGTACAAAATAAGAGGTTTTCCAGGAGTAGGAGGCATAAGCACTGGAGGTGACGCCAGATATTCTTTGATTTTTTCAAAGGCCTTTTGACACAAGCAGTTCCATTTGAATTTTGTGTCTTTGCACAACAGGGGTGCAAATGGATGGCATTTATCTGCAAGTTGCGAAATAAAATGTCTAACAGATTGGAGTTTCCCCTGGAGGTTGTGCAGTTGTCTGAGAGTCTTCAGTGGAGGAATTTCCATGATGGCTTTCACCTTTGCAGAATCGACCTCGATGCCTCTGCGAGAAATAATGAAGCCTAGTAGTTTTCCCAATGTGACACCAAAAACACACTTCTTAGGGTTGAGGCGCAGTTTGTATTTTTCCAATTTTCAAAGATCTACTTTAAGATAGGGATGTGTTCCTATCTTGTCTTTGATTTGCCTAGCAGATTGTCCACATAGTTCTCCATTATTTTATGCAAGAGGTCATGAAAAATTGTTTTCATGGCATGCTGATATGTGGCTCCAGCATTTTTGAGGCCAAAAGGCATGACCCGGTAACAGAAAGTCCCCCATGGTGTTGTGAAGGCAGTTTTATGTTGATCTTCGTCTGCAATCTTGATTTGATTATATCCAGAAAGTCCATCCATAAGCGAAAGCATCTCATGTCCTACTGTAAGGTCCACAATCATATCTATGTTGGGGACTGGGAAATCATCTTTAGGACAAGCCTTGTTTAGATCTAGCAAATCAATATAGATGCAGATGCCCCCAGTAGGTTTGTCGATAGGTACAATGTTGGATACCCATTCAGGGTAGTCTATTGGTTTGATGAATTCTGCGTCCAACATCTTTTGGATTTTTGCCTTGACCAGGAGTGCAATATATGGATGCATTTTGTGCAACTTCTATTTTATGGGTTTTGCATCTGAGTGGACAACAAGATTATGAACCACCAAGTCAGTATCTAGACCTGGCATGTCAGCATAGGACCATGCGAAATTGATTTTTGTCTTTGTGAGGAAATTGATGAAGTCTTGTTTCTCTTGCTCTGTGAGGGACTTGGCAATGAGCACATTTTTTGGAATGTCTTTGGTGCCCATATTAATATTGTTTGTTTCTTCTATTAACAAATTTGGCATGTCTTGTGGAAGATAACCAATGGTAGGGAGGTCAAGTCCCTCATCCTCAAGTGCCTTTTCCAGGTTTTCACTTTCGGATACGCCCTTTGTTTTTGCTTTTTTCTCATCCAAAGGTGCCTCGGAGAGGTTTTCACCTAGGGAATCATGTTTTTTCTTTTTATTATCTTTTTTGTGGCTAAGGGAATTGACCTGACTACCAAAGTATCCTTCTTCATGTAGTTGAATACCGCGTATCATGTTGCAGTCTTCCAAATTTTGTATAGTCAGGAAAGTAATGAGAGCGTTATCATCAGTGCAGATATCTAAAGTGGGTTTGTCTCATTGGCCCCAGTCTATGAGTCTAGGATGGACAAGATGTAGCTCATGTGAAATGGGAGGGGTTATGGGGGTGATGGTGTTGACGTGAGTGTCAAAGAAGATGTCATTTTCGTATTCATAAGGCATTTCATGGAACTCCTCTTCGTCAGAGTTTTTGATATCCAAAGAAGGAATTGAAGGGGCACCAATGATAGTAATCTCAAGTATCGGGGTGTACCCCAAGCCTCTTTTGTACTTGTAGGAGATGGGATTTATGGGTGCATTTCTTCCTTTCTCCTCTGGTCCCAAGTCATGTCCTTTGTAACCCATTATTTTGACTATAGCTAATGCTTTTGGATACATTTTTTTAGGTATTTTTGTTGGGTCTTCATCGTCTTCCTGATACAACCATGAAGAGACTTCTATGTCGAGGCTCTCCTCATCAAGTGGGCCCCATTGTTGGAAGGTGGTATCTTTGCATTGTATAACCAGTTTTTGATCTTTTTTGAGTTCTTTTAGTTTTCCAAATGACTTAGGAGATAAGGGGAGGTTGCCTATTAATAAGACATCCTCCAATTTGTATTCTCCACAGCCATTATCCAAGATCTTGGTTTGTGGGTCTGCTTGGGATGAGGTGGAGGCAACATTTGATATGTCAGATGGAGGAGTTGGCGAGGGTCTATTTAGTGGGCAATGATATTGATGTTTCCCCTCTAAGAGCTTGCAATATTGAAAAGTTTGTGGATCACCTTTGATAGTGATCTCTCTTCCATTGAAGGGGAATTTGATGCATTGGTGATAAGTGGAGGGTACGGCTTGCAAGGAGTGAATCCATAGCCGGTCGAGAAGGATGTTGTAGGGGAGATCAATATCTAGTACTTGGCAAGGGGTTTCAATTGTGATAGGCCTCACTTGAAGAGGTAAGGTGATCATGCCCTTTGAAACTCTTTCTGCATCATCATATGCTTTTATTGTGATCCTTCCTAATGTATCTACCAAGTCCTCAAAAAGTCCCAATTATTTTATTAACTTGTATGTACACAAATTGAGTCCAGATCCACCATCTATCAAGATACATTTGACCTTATGCTTGTGGATAAGGGCTTCGATGTGCAAAGATTTATTATGGTCTTCATCTATAGGAGCATCATTAGAAGTGAACACAAGGTGTTGCTGGGCGGAAAGGTTTCCAATGAGAGCTTGGAATTGGGTAGCATTGATATTATCGGGAACACGAGACTCAAGGAGGGCTTGTTCCAAAATTTCTTTATGGATAGGGGAAGTCTTGAGAAGTTCTAGGATGGATATATGTGCGGGGGTCTTCCCAATTTGGTCAAGGAGGTCATATCGACGAGTGGAAGACATGGGGGAAGGGTTTGGTGGAGGAGGAGGTCCTTGCATAGTGACTCTGCCTCAGCGGGTAGTTACATTGCAATCATTTTGAGAGTATGGGGTGGAAGGTGTAGCACCTTGAATGACTATCCTAGCAAGGTTAGGTCTACTTTGGGAAGGGAGGGGGTTAGCTCCTTGGATAGTTATGGCATTGACATGATTGTATGCGGGCTCAATGCAACCTACTAAAGAGTCAAAGTCGGTTATGTGGTTAGTGTAGTCATAGTTCACTGTGTTAGATGATGAGCCTTTTCCTTTATCATGTTTCGGGAAGGGTTCCTGGTACATTTTGAGTTTGTCATTGTTATTGCTAGGTTTTGCATTTGCTACCTCAATTTCACCCCTATCAATGAGATCTTCTATGTAGATTTTAAGCTTCATGCATTTTCGTGTATCATGTCCCTTGATACGATGATATTCACAATATTCATTCTCATTATACCAACTAGGTTTGGGTTGATTGGGCTCAAATGGGCAAGTAATCGAGAAAACCATTGTGCCTACTTGAACAAGCTTTTGAAACACCAATTCAATGGGCTCGACAAGAGGAGTGAAGTCTCTTGGAGTCTTGTCGTTGGATCGGGGTGGTCACCCTTGGATTGAGACAATGTTATGAGGCTTTTGGGATTGATTTTGATTTTTTTAATTGTTAAATTGGCAATTGGTGGGGGTGGGTTTTGGAGGAGCGGCCATGGTCTGGACCCGTTTTGCATCAGTTACACCATCATTGACTACGTTCTTGTTCTTGGACCAGAATTTTGGTTTATTGTTATGACAAGAGGAAGAATTTTGAATTGATATTTGGTAGTGTTTCAAGGTTCCTTCCTCTAACAAGACATGTTCAAGGGATAGGCCCTTATCAGTCAATTTTTGGAAAGATTTAATGCATTGAGATGTTAAATGCCTTGATAGTTCAGGTACCAGATTCTTTTGAAATAATTCAATTTGGTGTTGTTCTGGCATGTCCCATTGGAATTTCTTGATGAGGTGTCACCATCTTTGTAAGAAGTTAGCGAAATTATCTTCGGTCCTTTGCTTTGTGCTACATAGGTCCATCATGGAAACATCATTAGTCATGTTGTAGGCATAGTGAGCCACAAACTTCTCTACCAAGTCTGGGAAGGAGATAATGGAACCTCATGGTAAGGATGAGAACCCTGCCAGGGCATCTCCTGTGGGACTCTTAGGGAAGAGTCTTCAAAGGTATAGGTCACTATAGGAGACTTCTTGACATAGTATGTGAAATTCCTGGACGTCGTCGCGGGGGGCCCCTTTACCTTCATACTTGGTGAACTTAGGGATCTCAAACCCTGGGGGTAAGGTGCAACTGATATAGATGGGTCATAAGGACAAGGACAAAATTCCTCAAACAAGTAAGGTTTCCTTTTGTTAGTCCCTTCTTTCATGTCCTTGATGATGTTTTTCATGTCTCGAATTTCTTTAATGAGGTCTTGTTGTGGATTTTGGACATGATGGATTGTGTTTTCCCCCAGAATCGGATGAGTCATGAAAGGTGAACCACCACTAATTTGCATTGATATGATGAGGAAGTGGGGATGTGAGAGGTGATGACCAACATCACAGGGACTTGAGTGACAGTCGGTTGCGACCCACAAACTGTTGTGACAAGATTAAGTGCGGCTCGAAAGAAGCTAGCGACATTGTTGATGGGAATGGAGGCTTGTGCAATAGAAATATATGGTTGGGTAGAGGAATATGGTATAGAGGCATGTTGGAGAATAGATGAGATTAGATTTGATAGTGGTATAGATGGTAAGAAGGAAGAAGGTGGAATGGAGAGCACGGGGGCAGATGTTGCGGGTGCTATTGGTTGGGGTTGAATGATTGGCGGGGCCACAATTGATTGTGTTTGAATAACAGGTGTGGTGGTATGAGTGGGAGAAAGGTCTCCTTGTGGTTGTTGACCAAGGGTGGATTTATCAAAATCAGCTGGGAGTTGAGCTCCATTTTCAAGGAGGGTCTTTAGAAGTGCACTAGGATTGTGTTGGATAAATTTCTCCAAAATCTCTTGATTATAAGTCTATTAAGAAAGTTTGCACTTCCGGAGAGAGTTCATCTTGGTCAACCATATTAGGATTTTGTGTTTGATTTTGAATGCTAGGTTGCACACTTTGTGTAGGATCTTGTGTAGGATCTTCATAAAGGACACTAATGTCCGACATACCATATTGTTGTGCAACCATCTTTTTCTTTTGAGATCGAGTTGTGACCATACAAGAATAACCTTAGAAAAGATTGAAGGAGGAAATTTTTTATGAGAGGACTTAGCAAGGCTCTTGGATTTTAGGATTTGAATTTGATAAAAATGGATTTTGCTGATTGATAGGGTCCTTGGATTAGGACACAGATTTGATTAGGATTGCACCTTAGTCCTTGGATGAGAATCTTAGGCGGGAAATGTTGATGAACCCGCAAGTGAGGTAATGACCAAGTTGGGTAGAATTTAGACCTTGGAATGATAATCAAAAAGCCTTTCTTCCACTAAGGGTTGACTAATGACCCTAATTAAAACAAAGACATGAGATAGGAGTCTTGATTGACTCAAAGGATAAGGCAAAGGTACTTGGAGAGGATTCTTCTTCAAGCACAAAGCCAAGTGATCAAGGATGAGGTCTAAATGAAACTTCACAAGGCATGCAACCTTAATGTGAGGTTAAATTGGATTAAAGGATGATTTGATTTGGATTTTGAGAATTGATTTGATAATTGAAGGTGATTGATTTTGTGATGTATTGATGTGCTAAGTCCTTAGGGAAATATTGAGGATGATTGATTGAAGAGGGATGATAGTGATGATTAGAATAAATTTGGTGACTAGGCTATCCTTGGCATGCACATGACTCAATAGATGATTGGTTCGGATGGCAAGTTGTACGAAGGGACACGACCACCCTGATTTTGACGATAGTTGGTGTTAAAAGACAAACTTGAACCTTGATGGAGGGCATGGACTCTTAATTCATCACTAGCATCAAACCCATTGCTATGACCATGGACGTAATCGTGGTAATGATGCAAGAAGGTCCTATGTATAAGCAAGAGTTTGTGGTTTGTGCACCAAAACTTCCAATGTCTAATGAGTTGTGCTTGTGTGAGATTATTCTTCTTGATAGAGTGGTGGATTGACTTCTTAGGATGCTTATACAACTTAGGTTTATCAAACATGAGATGGACGGAGTTTCGATATAATTAGGAATTTGTGTGGATGGTGACTAGGATGTGACTTGGGTATGACTATGTTTGGAATTGTGACTAGGACCTTGACTTGGATGATTGTTTGTTTTTAGACAAGTGTTTTTCCAAAGTGTTTAAGGATGATGATGTGTTTAGTCTACTCTTGGCAAGTAAGTATCAAGCAAAGAAAACACAATAATCAAATGAATTTCAGCTCAAAGACACTCATGCTCATATACAACATTCTTAAGGCTAGCAAGGACAATAGTCATTGGATCCCAATTGGTTTCCCAGCTACGCTTACCTAGAGTGGACACTTAGATGCTTGACCCCACTGGCTCCCCTCCATGACACTCACTTCTTTGGGGCAGCCAAACATCAATTCTCATGAAAAATCCTCATGGCGAACTTTGTGTCTCTACTAAGGGCCGTAAAAATATGGGCGGCTTCGAAGGTCCGACCTCCTGTACCAATGAATAGAAGGTTTTTGGCCACTATGCACAAGGTGTTTAATATGATTTCCCATTAGGAGCTACCCTTCGCAGTTGCGCAAGCGCAATTAAGGCCTACAACCCAACGAAGCACCAAGAACTTAGTAGTCATGCAAGCGTGATTGAGATCTCTAGGATCCTACTAAGCACCCAATGTGAGAGTGAACTCTCATATAGCCCCAACCATTGATTCTTTCATCCTCAATGGCCTATTTATTATAGTGAGTTGGGAACCCCAGGTCCGGGTGTACTCACTTGGGTCATTCCCCTCTCACTAGCTCAAAGAGAAACTCGGGAGGGTAGGCTCGCTAAGGGTAAACATGCGACAAACATGAAAAACTTGGAGGGTCTGGATTTCTAATCGTCTAGATAGACAATAGCATACTCTCCTACCTTTACGCTTTTCACAAACACAAAAAACAATGGTTTATTTACCCTCTAATTAGATCTAGCTGCCTAGTTAAAAAAATACATATTGTTTGATTGAAACTCCTAGGCAACCTGCAAAACCATTGGATTAGTAGTTTATGTATTTCTTAAGTCTTGGATAGTCAAAGAAGCTGCACCACTCACCAAAAAAGCAATCAGTAGCTACTGGCCTACAGAAATAGCGCACGCGTTGAACTGCAGTCAGGTGCGCTGAAGCGCCTGCGCGGGCGCTAAAATGCCTGCTTACATGCTGAAGAGGGTCGAAATCAAAACAAATTACAGAAAATGAACACAAATAGAATTGTTGATTTATACTTGACTGTCGCGTTGTTCTGGATTGGTCGCGCCGAAGTGCCTGCACACGCGCTGAAACACAGAAACTTGCAACAAAAGTTAGCGGTTAGATTTTAGAATTCAAAAAAAAAAAAAATTTACAGAGGGCGGGATTCTGAAAATTGTTGCGCTGATACAGTTTCTCCCGCGCTAAAACGCAAGCATACATGATGAAACATGAGCACCTGTGCTGAAAAAGACCAAAATGGTTAGCAGAATTCAAATAAATCCCAAAATTTGAATTTGGGCAGGGATCCAACAGAGTGGTCATGCTATTCGCAAGTCTCTCGCGCTGAACCGAAAATATTAAGAAAAAAAAGACTAACTTGTAAACTAAATGACCAGATTTTCCCCTTAGATTTTTTTTTTTTAAACTACTTTAACTGATAACCAACAAAAAAAAACAGTGGAAAGAGAATTGAAGAAGTCTGTTAGATTAGAGAGAAAAATTTTAAAATCGGACGCGCTAATGTGCAGACTTGCAAGGAAGCGAGAAATTAATTTAAATTTGGAACCCTCACGCTGATGCGCCTGCGCTCCCGCTGAAAGTTCTTTCACTCGTGTTGATCCCGAGTCAGTCGTGCTAATTTGCAGGCGCTCGCACTATTCTGATACCTACAACTTGCACACTCACAAAAACTTGCAATAAACGTTAGATTCAGGGACGTGGGTCCCATCAGGCATGCCAGAATGAAGAGGATAAAATTGTGCAAGGTGAGATCAGATAGTTAGTATGAAAACAAAGTATTCAAACAAATTAAAAACATGAAACATTAACAAACCATATGAAAACATAAACACAATGTTTATACCTTGCAAGCTTATACCTTCTCCCTCATATTGAGCTTGGTGAAATGAAGGCACCCCTTGATGATGCTTCACTTGATATGCTCCTTTGAGTGCTTTGAATGTGGTTGGCTCTCCAATATTGTGCACAAATGGGATGTGATGGATTAAGGATTAAAGGATGGAATGGCTAAGTATGGATGAGTGCTAATTTTGGAATGGAAAGGGTATAAGGATGATTTATTGGGCACAAACTAGCAGCATAGATTTACTAAACTTAGAGATGATATATGAGGGGATGGAGTCCTCAATTTATAGCAAGAGAGGAGTAGAAATGGAGGGCTATGATTGACCCAAGATGGAGGATCAGGATTCCTTGTGAGCCCACACAAGGCCCAAGAGGAGGTGACAAGACAAGAGTGGAGACCAAGAGATATGTCTTAAAGGCATTTCTTGTCTTCACACTCCTCAAGGTTCATTGGGAAGACTTCCCAATGTGCCTAGGGAAGAACAAGGAATAAGATATTCCTTAAGGGATAGAGATGAAGAATTAAAAATTCTTCAAAAAAGGATGTTCATGGGGATTGGAGGAATTAAAAATTCCTTGGAGGATGGAATGCCTAAAGGAATGTGAGATTTTGAAAATCTCACATTCACCTAGGAAAAGAGCATTTAAGGAGGGTGGTTGGATGGAAGGGACAAGGAGTTGACTTTGTAGCTAATCATGATGATTAGCCACTAGCAACTCATTAGGAGAGGGATTAGAAGAATGATTTGGTGGGATTAGGGTAGATAATGTTGGTATTATGGATGTGTTGCATTAGTTTTGTCATTTATGTCAACACTTATCCTTCTAGAGATCTTTGGTTATGTTGAACCGACACATTGTGTTCACCGGCATGTTCAGTGACTTATGCACAATCACCGGTATATTTTTCACCGACAAGTTATATTGTTCACCAGCACTGAGGATGACTTGTTATCATATAGAGATCACTTGTTTATGTCGAAGACATGGTTTGGATACTTGGTTTTGTTGTTTTGGTTATTGGTCTAATCGGGTTGACATATTTGTTTTTATCGACAAATTGGTCTAGGTTATGGACTAGTATGCATTATCTATTCCGGATTAGCACAACACGTTATGGAGATGACGTATTGATTGGATATTGTTGTTAATGTATTGAGCCGACATGATGCATCACATCTTGACTTATTTGTAATTAATTTAATTGTAATATTCTTAGTGAGCCGACCTACACATTTGGTCTTAGGTTTTGGTATATATGTAAGATCGCATTTGTGAGATGACATGTGATGATATATGGTATGTAAGGGTATGGTATTGTAACATGGTATGTGCGAACATTGAAGATCATATGAGAAGACCACAGAGAATATTCAAGGAAGATTTGAAGGTGATTATCAGATCTTAACCAGTATTGAATCCAGCATTGGAGATGCTATTTTGAGCAGTACATTATTTTAGGATTTAACCATCCTACTATAGTCATTGCAACTCTCATTTGAGTAGTGTGCTCTAGGCGGTTAGTCTTTTAGCATGTGCAAACCCCATTTTTATACTCATACTATCTGCAGCAGTATCATCTAATTGTGGGTAAGGTTTCCCACTGTGGTTTTTCCCCTTACAGGATTTCCACGTTAAAATCTTTGTGTTATGAGTTGTGGATGTTGTTTCTCTTTCTGTTTTATGCATTAAGTTTCACTGGTATTAATATTAACTACTAATCTGTCAATCGGCATTAAGTTTGGTTTTCCGGTATTAAGTATCATGTTTGATTAAGTTATATTTGGGTTGAAATTAATAGACAACTGAATCACCCCACCCCGCCTCTCAGTTGCCTCCTGGGTCCTAACAATTGGTATCAGAGCTAAGTCCTCTTTTTGTAGAAGTCTAACAACTTGAGGAGATCATATGGCAACAAATTTTTTCAGCAAGGACAGTCTGAAACTTGATGGAACTAACTATGGTATATGGAAGATCAGAATGGAGACACATTTGAATTGCATTGGAAGAGACATATGGGAAGTTATAAAGAATGTCTATGTTGGTCCTACTCCGAATCAACCTAATCCACCAACATTGGGTAAGGATCAAGAGAATGATTGCAAAGCAAGAGAAACACTTTTGAGCGCATTGTCAGATCAACAAATCATGGGATTATCAAACCGATCTACTGCTAAAGCTATTTGGGATAAATTGGAGACATTGAATAAAGGAGATACCACTGTCAAAATTGCAAAACTGGAATGCTTTCGGGTCAGGTATGAAAATCTAAAAATGGAAGAAGATGAAAGATTTTTTTCTCTTATGGAAAGGGTTAATGAAATTGTTTTGGGAATACAATGTTGTCGAGGATCCTTAAGTGAAGATGAAATTGTTTCTAAAGTTTTAAGAGCTTTGCCATCGGCATATAAAATGAAAGTAACTGCTATTAATGAGTTGAGAACAATGCCTAATACATCAGTATCTAGAGATACCTTGGTTGGAAAACTTTTAGCATTTGAGCTTGAGGAATTTGGTCATGTTGCTACAATTAAGATAGATTTAGCCTTCAAAGCATCATCATCATCTGACAAATCTGATTGGAAAGCACTTTATGCAAAAGAACTTGAAGATATCAGGAAGGAAAGTGAAGAACTAGAAGAACTTGAAGCACTATTTGCAAGGAAAATGCCTAAAGATCCTATTGGAAGTAAGTATGAAGGTAAAGCACCATTTAAATGTTTTAACTGCAATAAAGTTGGTCATATAGTATCTAGATGTCCTAGTAGACATGCAAGATTGAGAGAGGAAGCTAAAAGGACATATAAGCTTAACCCTGAATATCAGAGATACAGATTTAAGAAGAACAAAGATAAATCATGTTACTATGTTGATGAAGGAGTTACTGATGATTCTGATGAAGAATCGACAGACAATGGATGGGCTTTTGTTGCAATAAAAGAAGATCAACCGACACCTACTGTTCCACCGGTAGAGCAGGCCCTGGCAGCTGAAATTGAAGAAAAAGATGAATGGATTATAGATTCTGGATGTTCACATTATATGACTGGTGATAAAAGTAAATTCTTATCTTTTTAGGAATATAGTGGAGGTCTAGTAAGATTTGGCGATGATAAAGCTTGTTTGATCAAAAGAAAAGGCACTATATCTTTGGATGGTAAGAACAATACTGACAACGTTTACTATGTTAAAGGTTTGAAGCATAATCTTTTGAGTGTCGGTCAATTAGTTGAAAAGGGATTTTAGTTACAATTCAAGAATGGTAAATGCAAAATCATGAATAGAACTAGATTGGAGGTCACAACCGGTAATCAAACTAGAGGTAATATCTTTCATTTGAACAACAATGATAAGACATGCTTGATTGCACATATTGATGAAAGTTGGTTATGGCATAAGAGACTTTGTGTAGCGTCCTAAAATTGCGACACTTGCAATTTCGACTGCACCATGCTGTCCCGGGAGGTGGGACCATGGCGCCTAGCGCCCAGGTGGTCCTTTAGGACTAGGGCGCCCAGCGCCCTGGTCCCCTAGGACCATGGCGCCCAGCGCCCTGGTCCCTGGCCCTATTTTGGGCCCAGTCTCCGTTTGGGCATCGGGTCTTGAAGTTTGCAAATTGGAAAATATTGTTTCTAGGTCGGCCTAAGGTCGGGAAAATCAGTCTCTCAACCCTAATTGACAAGTATATAAACTACTTTTCCTCTCCTAGAAAGGGAGGAAGGAAATAAGCAAGAGCAAGAGGCGAAAGCGATATTTAAACATTCAAACATTCAAGTATTCAAGTATTCCTTCAAGCAATTGAGCATTCTAAGTCTCCATTCAAGGCTAGGCGTTGCATTCAAGACAAGGATTCAACCATTGAAGAGGAGATCACTTACAACATACAACATACAACATACATTACACCTTCGCATGTAAGAATACAAACATTCTTACAACAAGGTATCAGTACTTGTTTACATTACAAACATTTACATTTACATCATTCTCATTTCTTGGTTAATTCCAAAACCGGGGTTTGACCTAAAGGAAAACCCCTAATCCCTAACCCCCCAATCATCCTCTCTTTTCTGTGTGTAGGTTGCAGGTACGCGGCTGTAATTGAAGATCTGGAATCCTTGTGCAGAGACGAACAAGTCCCCCTTCATTTCGCGGATTTTTCGAAGGACCGTGTGCACGCCGGGCGCCATCGTCCCGTCAACTTTCGCTCAAATTTGCAGAACAACATTGTCTCGACATTTTACTGCTAATTCCAAGTCCGCAGCTTCATCCCGTATCCCTATCTCTGTTTATAAGTGAATCTTTCTTACTTTACATGTACTCCTAGTTCAATCTTTCTATCTACATTCTTTACAAAAGAGGGTATCCTTGATGTCTCAACCCATGAAACTCATTTAAAATCCAGTCTTGCATTGTGTGGGATTGGATCTTGTGGGTTTCAACCCCTCTTTTGAATGTAAAGTCTCTCCTAAGTGAAAACCATCAACCCTAGTGACCTCCTCTCTCCTTGGGGAGGGAGAACAACTAGGGTTCGATTTTTCCGCTTTACATTTTGGTGAACCCGACGTGAACATCCTCATTCTGATTATTCATGGTTAGATCTGAAAAATTTGCTTCCTTGATTACATTTCCATGTTTGATCTTTTGCAAATTTTAGAGGTTAATTGCATAAAAACCCTAAAAAAATTTCTTTTTAGTAATTAAGCTTGTGAAATGTTTAATTGTTAATGCTTGTTTCAGATCTACCCTTCTATTGCAAATTGTCAATTCATATTTGTGCTCTAATTCTGAAAATTAAGTGGTTAAGTGTCAAAACCCTAATTTTTAGAACCCTCTTGATTCAACCTTTGACTGATAATTTCACTGATCAAAACACCTCCAAATCGGCTGTAACTTTGGATTCCACAATAAAATCACAATATCTCTCATCCCTGAAAATTTGGAAAAAAGTTGCGAGGACCGTGTGCACCCCGAGCGCCATCGTCCCCGACATTTTTTCTGAAATTTCGGGAGCTAGATCTTACTGTATTTTTCTGCTAAAATCCAGAATTTTGGCTGATTTTATCAATTCTAACACTTTCAAAATTAAAGTCAAAGTTGGTCTAGTGATTGCTCGGATAAAGGCTTATAATCATTCAAAAATTGTTGAAATTGAAATTTGTGTTAAAATTGTGTTTCTTAGAGTCCTAAATCTGAAAAGTGTGTTGGCATTCATTCGAAATTTCAGTGCTTTATTCAAATTTTTGCAGTTTGTGACTTTTGAAATTAAGTGTTTAATTGCAACAACCTTGATTTCTGCTTTCAAAATTGAATTTTGCGTGAAATTGAGTCAATTTTTAAAATTTCAAAACTTGCATTGCTTTTAGTATTCCCTCTAAAATCATAAAATTCAAAATTTCAATTTCCCCCTCTTTTTCAAAATTCAAATTTTACATTTTTCAACAATCTTGGTAGGGTTCAATTTTGAGATTGCAACTTTAATTTGGCCTATCTACAGATCGTAAAATCACTCAATTTTTTCAGATTAGCTTTAAAATCATCATAACTTTCATCCCTGAAAATTTCAAAAAAAGTTGTGAGGACCGTGTGCACTCCGTTCGCCACAGTCCCAGACATTTTTTTCCAAAATTTTGGGAGATTGTCCTGATTACATTTAACAGCTTAAATCTAGGAGATTGGCTGATTTTATTGAAATTTACTACCTCTAAAAATTCAAAATCTTCTATCTCTCTTTAGTGCATGAGTTTTACAACAATAAGCCCTACTTACACTATTCCTGTTAGACGAAGCCTTAGAATTAAGTCTTTCCAAGGTTTAATTACTGAGGAGATGGAACCTAATTTGAATGGCCTTTTTAACGAGGACATGGGTAATTCCTCTAATCCTCTTAATGATGAAGAACCTCTCCATGAGGTTTCTGTAGAACAACTTTCAAAATTGGATAACCAATTTGATGATTTTCGACAATGGATGTCTCAAGAATACCCTAATAGTGAAGCTCTTTCATTAATTGAGGGTCTAAAACGTATGGTTCAAAGTGATAAGAATGGAATTGATATTTTGCATGGTATTGCACACATTGTGGATTCGAATGTGATGCCTATGAAGAGTTGTGCTAAAACTTTAGGTTATACACAACCTCCTACTCAAGTTAATCATTCTATTCCTTTGACAACTCCTATTGCTAGTATACCTACTTTTACATCAAACATAATGACTACTTCAATACAAGACATTCCACCTATGATCACCAGTCATGGGGGCAATCCCTCTTCTTCAATCAACCCTCTTCCTTCATTCAATCCAACTTCTTCATTCATTCCTTCAATGAGTGTTCCTATTTCATCTCCACAAATGAACATGACACAAGGGGGCAATTCGTTTAATCATTCCATTCCTCCTTGTAGTGTTCCTCCTTTCCAATCATCTCCTATGACTAAATATCATAGTGTCCCACCACCTTACTCTCTACCTTCTTTCAATAACATAACACCTCCATCACAATCTAACACGTCTAATATGAACACTTCGACTGAAGTGACCATTAACAATCTTGCACAAACTGTCTCTTCTTTACAACAACAAATTGCTTCTATGAATCAATCTAAGTTTAGTGTGCCCACATTTGATGTTGCGAGCCCACTTTCTCTTGACATTGTTCGAGCTATCCCCCCTAAACATGTTGAAATTCCACATTTGGAGCTTTATAATGGTAAGGGTGACCCTCTAACACATGTTAAGACCTTTCAAACAATATGTACTGATTTTGCTTATGACCAAAGGTTGCTTGCAAAACTGTTTACTAGAACATTAAGAGATAAATCCCTACAATGGTATTGCTCGTTACCTTCCTATTCTATCACTTCTTTTGAACAACTTGCAAATGCTTTTATTCAACAATTTCAAAACAATATAAGTCCTAAAGTTACTTTGATTGATTTAATGCATTGTAAAAAAGGTGTTAAAGAAAAAGTGACTGATTTCATCGGTAGATATAAACATTTGTATGCTCAAATTTCTTTTCTAGTACCTGACAATGACATTTAAAGAATCTTTATTTCTAATTTACAAAAAGATATTAGAGAAAAACTTTTGTTTTCTGAGTTTACTTCTTTCCAACAGTTGTGCGCAACTCTTCACAATTATCAACTGACTGTGAGTCAAATGGAACAAGCAAATCCTATGGCTCTGAGTGATAAGGGTGATAGTAGTCAACAACCATTTGGGAAGTTTAAACCGAACAGAGAGTCCATTAAATTCAATGAAAACATCATCAACAACAATGTGAATGCAGCATCAGGTGTGCCTCCTATTTCTAAGTTTTTCAAGAAAGAAAGAAAGTTTACTCCTTTGAATGAATCATTGCATGGTATTATGAATAAGTTATTGGAACAAAATGTGCTTACTCTTCCTCCTATAAGGAAAATAGATCCTGCAAAGATTAATTCACCCTATTTTGATAACAAATCTTTTTGTCAATTTCATCGTCATCCTGGGCATGATACTGAAAAATGTTTTGCTTTAAAGGGTAAAATTCAAGATTTGATTGATAATAATACTATCTCTGTTTCTGGTGTGAATGATAAAGGCAACACATCTGTAGCTCCTCCTAACCAAAATCTTAAGATTTTTACTGATCCATTGCCTTCTCATACCTCTAATGCGATTGATACTAATGATTCCTCTGTCTCACCTGATGATCTTGTGTCTATGACTCTGAATGTGATTAACTTTGTAGAGCAGTAGAAAATCCCTAAAGAACCTTCCATCACCTTTGATTCCAGTGAAACTATCAGGGCACCTAATGGTCCTTTATATATAGTTGCAAAAGTCAAGAATACACCTTGCCGTGGAGTGCTTATTGATCCTTCTTGTATGGTTAATATCATTACTGAAGAATTTCTTTTTACTTTGCAATTGAATCAAGTGATCTATGATGAAACAAATGTGGTTGTGAAATTATTTGATGCATTTTCTTCTCCTGCAATTGGTTCTATTACATTACCTATTGAGGTCCATAACAAATCCCTTGATGTGAGCTTTGCTATTATTCCATCATCTGAACAATTTCATGTGAAGCTAGGCTATCCTTGGCTATCTTCCATGAAAGCTATTGCTTCTCCTATTCACAAGTGTTTGAAATTTCCCCATAATGGTGAAGTTGTTACTGTCAATCATAGTCTCTTTAAACCAGCTGAAAGAACTTCTAGCGTTCCTATTGATTACTTTTGGCCTAAACAATTCCAATATCTTCCTCCGTGAAGTGATCATCTTTTTAAATCTTATCAAAAGTGGAAAAAAGATATAATCCTATCTCTAAGTGAACCTAGAACACCCAAACTTGATATTCCTATCATTCTTGAGAAGGAAGTTCTTCCTTTGACAGATAAAACCAATGTCTTTCCTCAAGAAAATTCCCAACCCATCCCTATGAATGTGACTATGCCTATATCTAATAAACTTTCTAAAAGTAGACCTATACCTCCTCGTCATGATGGACTTGGTCTCCTTCCTAAACCAAATATTCCTCCCTTATATGGAGCAGTTCCTCCTCCTTCCTCTTATGGAGAGAAGAGACCTTCCTCTTCTCCTATTATTCAGCCTAAGAGACCACAACCTAAACACCCAAGTGATAAGGATGAGAACATTCTTCCTCCTCAATCTTCTCAACTTCCTACTAAGACTAGACGAAATTGTTCTGCACGTGAACGCCGACGAAAGCATCGTCTTAGAGCTTAGGCAGCTGCTTCTCAAACCTTGCAATCCCCAAAAACACCTTCAGCTAGTATTATTCCATTTTCTCCTCAGCCGAAGATTGAGCTGAAATCTCCTAAACATAAGATGCATGATGGTCTTGATCCTGTGCGAGTTAAAGATCCTATTTTTATAAATTTTGATGATGATATAGATGAAAATGTTACTCCTCTTCATTCTGATAGTGAATATGAATATGTTGATGTTGATAACCATTTATCTAACGAATTTTCTAAAGCACTTATCCTAGCTCCTAGACAAGAACAACGTGGCTCGGAACATGAACATAGCCCTTGTTTGGATCTTGTGATAGCTCCATCTGCTGTGTTGGATGTTCCTCCTCTAGCATGTTTCCTGCCCTCCCGAAATATTGATCAGCAAGATCGAGGGGTAGATGACGTGCTAGACTAGTTTCATTAGCATAGCAGACTCTCTCCTCCTCTCTTGATCTCTTCTGTTACTTCTTCTATGTGTTATTCTCATTCTTCTATTTGTTGTCCTTAGTGTTGTCTACTTGAGGACGATGCAAAGCATTGAGATCTCTTTTGGTCTCTCTCATGTTGACTCAAAAGACACATGTGTTCCCTTCTTCTAGGTGACCTTCCTTGATTGGGGAATGAAGAACAATTATGCATACATACATATGATATACATGAATTATCATACAACATACTGACCCCGAGGAAAGTGAAGTCACCTTGTGCTTTGTGTTTTGTGTCTATTATCCTTGGGCTTATCTCACACTTGGGGGCTAAATCCTTGTGATAACGTGCTCCTTTCTCATTTCTTATATGTATCACTACCTTAAAGCAATCACCCCCGATGAGGCGTGTGCGATCGCTTTAACGTAGGGGGCATACATCTCGTTCATATCTTTTCAAGATACTTGGAAATTTCTTGACAAATTTAGTTTTGCCTTGAAAATTTTTGATATCTTTCTTGCATGACTCATAGTGAGGGAACCTTACTACTGATAGTCATGGTTCTCCCTCATGATCTTCCCTTTTACTTTGTCAATCGAAGTCGTAAGATCCTTAGTCCACTGGGGGCTTGGTGTATCTTGCCTCCTTGACGTGGTGAAAGTTTTTCAATGTTGTTTCCTTGTACTTTACCGGAAGTATGAGCGTATGCTTATACTCCCGCTAAAGTGGGGGCTAAATGTAGCGTCCTAAAATTGAGACACTTGCAATTTTGACTGCATTTGGGTCTTCACGATGGCGGCACAACGTTGAACCTGAATGGAGACCCCGAAACCTATTTACGACACCAAAAACTGCATTTTTCTGCACCTTGGCATGATCCCTTCTTGCACCCTGCTGTCCCGGGAGGTGGGACCATGGCACCCAGCACCCTAGTCCCTGGCCCTATTTTGGGCCCGGTCTCCTTTTGGGCATCGGGTCTTGAAGTTTGCAAATTGGAAAATATTGTTTCTAGGTCGGCCTAAGGTCGGGAAAATCAGTCTCTCAACCCTAATTGACAAGTATATAAACTACTTTTCCTCTCCTAGAAAGGGAGGAAGGAAATAAGCAAGAGCAAGAGGCGAAAGCAATATTCAAACATTCAAACATTCAAGCATTCAAGTATTCCTTCAAGCAATTGAGCATTCTAAGTCTCCATTCAAGGCTAGGTGTTGCATTCAAGACAAGGATCCAACCATTGAAGAGGAGATCACTTACAACATACAACATACAACATACATTACACCTTTGCATGTAAGAATACAAACATTCTTACAACAAGGTATCAGTACTTGTTGACATTACAAACATTTACATTTACAGCATTCTCATTTCTTGGTTAATTCCAAAACCGGGGTTTGACCTAAAGGAAAACCCCTAATCCCTAACCCCCCAATCGTCCTCTCTTTTCTGTGTGTAGGTTGCAGGTACGCGGCTATAATTGAAGATCTGGAATCCTTGTGCAGAGATGAACAAGTCCCCCTTCGTTTCGCGGATTTTTCGGAGGACCGTGTGCATGCCGGGCGCCATCGTCCCATCAACTTTTGCTCAAATTTGCAGAACAACATTGTCTCGACATTTTACTGCTAATTCCAGGTCCACAGCTTCATCCCGTATCCCTATCTCTGTTTATAAGCGAATCTTTCTTACTTTACATGTACTCCTAGTTCAATCTTTCTATCTACATTCTTTACAAAAGAGGGTATCCTTGATGTCTCAACCCTTAAAACTCATTTAAAATCCAGTCTTGCATTGTGTGGGATTGGATCTTGTGGGTTTCAACCCCTCTTTTGAATGTAAAGTCTCTCCTAAGTGAAAACCATCAACCCTAGTGACCTCCTCTCTCCTTGGGGAGGGAGAACAACTAGGGTTCAATTTTTCCACTTTACACTTTGTCATGTGAATTTTGATTACATTGTAACGATCAATTCAACTAAGGCAGTAAGGGATTTACCCAAGATTGTGAAACCTCACAATCTGGTATGTAAGGAATGTCAAATGGGAAATCAAGTTAGAACAACTTTTAAGAGTATTTATGAGAAATCCAATAATGTTCTTGATTTCATTCATATTGACTTGTGTGGTCCGGCAAGAACAAGAAGTCTACAGGGAGGTAGATACTTTATGCTAATTATTGATGATTATTCTAGAATGTGTTGGGTTAATTTTCTCAGGGAGAAATCAGAAGCTTTTGAAAAATTCAAGTTATTGAAGGCAATGGTAGAGAATGAAACCAGTAAGAAAATCAAATGTTTGAGATCAGATCAAGGAGGTAAATTTACATCTAAGGAGTTTAATACATTCTATGAAGTGAATGGAATCAAAAGACAATTATCAGCACCTCGGACACCTCAACAAAATGGAATTGTGGAAAGGAAGAACAAAACTATTCTGGATGCAACTAGAAGCATGATATTGGAAGCAAGTCTACCTCATGTGTACTGGAGAGAAGCAGTGAATACAACGGTTTACACTTTCAACAAAGTTCACATCAAAGGTGAAACCGGTAAGACCCCTTATGAATTGTGGTTTGGTAATACTCCTACTCTTAAATATTTCAAAATATTTGGAAGCAAATGTTATATTAAGAGAGATGAGTATATTGGTAAATTTGATCCTAGAAGTGATGAAGGAATATTTATTGGTTATTCATCTAAGAGCAAGGCATATAGATGTTTTAATAAAAGATTGCAGAAAATTATTGAGAGTGCTAATACGAAGATAGATGAACAATTTAGAGGAAATTCAAGGTCTGTAGATTCTGAACCGACAATTGAGATGATCATAAATGAACCAATACAGAGTGCACCGATACAAAATGTGGATCCAGTCACACCGGCATCATCAGAGAATTCCACATCGACTGAAGAACAACAAGTGAACAAACCCAGGTATGTAAGACTGAATCACTCTAAAAGTCAGATAATTGGGAATAAGTATCAAGGTGTTATGATAAGAGGAAGATTGGAAAATGAAGAGGTATGCTTAATTTCTCAAATTGAACCAACATTTGTTACTGAGGCATGTGAAGATAAATTTTGGATAAAAGCTATGGAAGATGAATTAGAACAAATTGAAAAGAACAATACATGGACATTGGTTCCCCGGCCTAAAGATAAAAATGTAATTGGAAATAAATGGGTATTTAGAAATAAACTTAATGAATATGGTAAGGTAATCAGAAACAAATCAAGATTAGTGTGTAAAGGATATTTACAGAAAGAAGGAATTGATTACAATGAAACCTTTGCACTAGTAGCTAGAATTGAGGCAGTCAGATTATTTCTTGCATTTGCAGCTCATAAGAACTATAAAGTATATCAGATGGATGTAAAATGTGCATTTCTAAATGGTGATCTTGAAGAGGAAGTTTACATTGAACAACCTGCTGGATTTTCATTGACAAATAATGAAGATGTGGTTTGCAGATTAAGGAAATCTTTATATGGATTGAAGCAAGCTCCTAGAGCTTGGTATGCAAGATTGGACAAATATATTTTGAAGCTTGGTTACACTAAAGGTAATGCTGGCACCAACTTATATTTCAAAGTGACTAATGATGACATCTTGGTTATTGAAGTTTTTGTTGATGATATCATTTTTGGAGGAGAAGATGGATTGTGTAAAGACTTTGCTAATAAGATGCGGGAATAATTTGAAATGTCTATGATTGGGGAGATAAAATTCTTTTTAGGATTGTAGATTTCACAAACTGGTAAAGGTATATTCAAATGTCAAACAAAATACTTGAAGGAACTACTGAAGAAATTTGGTATGGAAAACTCCAAATCGGTAAGTACTCCTATGACTACAACTGATAAATTGATATTGAAGGATGATTTAGCTCCTGTTAATCCAACAAGATACAAATCTATGATTAGAGGTTTACTGCATTTGACACAAACAAGACCTGATATAATGAATGCAGTATGTATTGTTTCAAGATTTCAGAGTAATCCTAAAGAAAATCATGAATCGGCAGTGAAAAGGATTTTTTAGTATCTACAAGGCACAAAAAATCTTGGTTTATGGTATCCTAAAGATGAAAATTTTGATTTGTGGGCATACACCGATGCAAATTAGGCAGGAGATGTAGATGACAGAAAGAGCACCACTAGTGGAGCATTTTTTCTTGGTAATAGATTGATTTCATGGTTGAGCAAGAAATAGAGTTGTACATCAGTATCAGCAATAGAATAGAATATGTTGTAGTAGCAACTAATTGTACTTAGGTATTATGGATTAAGAAAATGTTGAAAGACATAAAGGTAAAATGCAAAGAACCTATAATCATTTATTGTGATAATTCAACAACAACTGATATATCAAAGAATCTGGTCTTTCACTCTAAGACTAAACATGTTTCTATCAAATATAATTTTCTGAAAGAGAATGTTGAAGCAAAAGAAGTGAGATTGGTTTATGTGAATACCAAAGAATAGATTGCAGATATCTTTACTAAGCCTTTTCCTAAGGAAACCTTTGAATATCTCAGAGAGAAGCTTGGGGTAATACCCTCACTGGTAGAGACTTAGATAGTTGAAGATTGGCATCAAACCGGTAGAAATTAACAGAGAAACCTTTTTCCGGCTTTTATGGAGGAGAGCTACTTCTCAGGGGGAGTAGTTGGTAATTGCAATTGGTTATAGGAGTTGGTTGTATGTTTTGGTATTTGTATTGCTTTGGCATTTGATGTCAAAGAGGGAAAGATACCTATGCAAAAACCTTGTATTTAGGAAACATTATCCTAAGGGAAGAGATTATTCATTGGGGGAGAGATATACACTCTCTACATTTTTTATTTTGATTTCTAGTACTAATCTATTCTAGAGATTATTGGTTTCTGGTTTTTGGCATTCTGTTTTGGCACTTAGATGTTTTTCCATCTAGTGTTGCCATAAATGCCAAAGGGGGAGATTGTTGGTATTATGGATGTGTTGCATTATTTTTGTCATTGATGTCAACACTTATCCTTATGGAGATCTTTGGTTATGTTGAACCAACACATTGTGTTCACCGGCATGTTCAGTGACTTATGCATAGTCACCAGTATATTGTTCACCGATGGGTTATATTGTTCACTGGCACTGAGGATGACTTGTTATCATCTGGAGATCACTTGTTTATATCAAAGACATGGTTTGGATACTTGGTTTTGGTGGTTTGGCTATTGGTCTAATTGGGTTGACATATTTGTTGTTACCAGCAAATTGGTCTAGGTTATGGACCGGTATGCATTATCTATTCCAGATCAGCACGACACGTTATGGAGATGACTTATTGATTGGATATTGTTGAAAATGTATTGAGTTGACATGATGCATCACATCTTGACTTATTTGTAATTGATTTAATTGTAATATTCTTAGTGAGCCAACCTACACATTTGGTCTTAGGTTTTGGTATATATGTAAGATCTCATTTGTGAGATGACATGTGATGATATATGGTATGTAAGGGTATGGTATTGTAACATGGTGTGTGCGAATAGTGAAGATCATATGAGAATACCATAGAGAAGGTTCAAGGAAGGTTTGAAGGTGATTATCAGAGCTTAACCAGTACTGAATCCAGCATTGCAGATGCTATTTTGAGCAGTACATTATTTTAGGATTTACCATCCCACTGTAGTCATCATGACTCTCATTTGAGCAGTGTGCTCTAAGTGGTTGGCCTTTCTGCATGTGCAGACCCTATTTGTATACACATACTATCTACAGTAGTATCATCTGATTGTGGGTAAGGTTTCCCACCGTGGTTTTTCCCCTTACAGGGTTTCCACAGTAAAATCTTTGTGTTATGAGTTGTGGATGTTGTTTCTCTTTCTGTTTTATGCATTACATTTTACCGGTATTAATATTAATTGCTAATCTATCAACCAACATTAAGTTTAGTTTTCCGGTATTAAGTATCATGTTTTATTAAGTTATATTTGGGTTGAAATTAATAAACAACTGATTCACCCCCCCCCCCAACCTCTCAATTGCCTCCCGAGTCCTACCAGATAAGATTTGTAGGAGGATTTGACTAGGAGACAGAATGAGTGGAGGGAATTAAAAATTAGAATAATAATGCTAAGTGAGTTTAGAGAGTTTCTAGAAGAATTCATTTGGTTAATGATGGATTAGGAAAAAGGTGATTTGTAGGAATCACTTAGGTTGACTAATTAATTGAAATTAGTTAAGAGGAGGAATTTTAGGAGACTTAATATTAAGGATTTTTAGAAGAATAAAAGTGGATTGATTTATTAAATAAATCAATCAACGGACTATAGTGACAATATTATTATAATTAATTAATATTGAGGAGGAATTAAAAATTGGCATAATTAATAAATTAATTATGTCAGGAACTTAAAATAATTAAAATAATTATTTCTAAGTGTCTACATATGCAATCGCTTTAGCGTGGGGGCATACACTCCACTAAATGTTACACTTTATACACACACCATGAAATGTTTCAATACTCAAGTTACTTTGCAACTAAGCCTTTTTCTTTGTAATTTCATATTTTTCTTTTTCATGACTCATATTAAGAAAATCTTACTAAGCTAGCAGCTGTGTTCTCTCTCTCTCTCTCTCTCTCTCTCTCTCTCTCTCTCTCTCTCTCTCTCTCTCTCTCTCTCTCTCTCTCTCTCTCTCTCTTCTTTCTTATGATGTTCCTTTTATCTAGATATTAGAGTAGTAAGATGCTAAAGTCCCTAGGGGCTTAGTGTGTCTTGTCTCTTTGATATCTTGATGAAAGTTTTCAATGCAAACCTTTGTACTTTACCATGAGTATGCTTAGTCTCATACTCCCGCTAAAGTGGGGGCTAAATGTAGCATCCTAAATTGTAGTTGCCTACAATTTTGTCCTCACTTGGACCTCACTTTAGCGCTTCAGCTTCCAAGGCCTAACTGAAGTACTGACTCTGCTCATATAACCTATTTAACATGATTTTTTACTATCTTCAAAATGTCCCCCAAACTTGGAGCCCTGATTTCTAGCACCATGACACCTAACGCCATGGTCCTCTAAAAAAGGGCCCACTTTGGAACTTCATAATGGTCACATAATTTGGGTAGGGACCTAGATCTCATGTCAGCTTCTATCAAAAATTCAATTTGTTTTTCAACAAGCAAGTATAAAAGGAGGTCTACCCCTCTCATTTGCGACCTAATGAATTGAAATCAAGATCTACACTCTATCAAATTCAAGTGAGCAAGCAATCAGTATTTCATCAAGCATTGGAGTAGAAGTGAAGTCAAGTTTTAGACATTAAAGATGACATCCAT